>NC_045550.1:5707086-6007086 GCF_009769535.1 Thamnophis elegans
TTGTGAAATGCAGATGTTTCAGATGTCAGCCAGTGCACAGGAAAGTACAAACGTGCCATATATGTAAACATAACAATAGCAAAATTAGCATCAGACTTTGGCGATCATATTGGCAATCCTATTTTTATCAACATCCACACGAAAAAGTAAAAATGGAGTCTACAGAAAGTTAGAAAAAGAAGACAGTAGACTTTCCCAGCTTGTTGCCTCCAGATTTATTGACTAGGTTGTTTTGGAAGAAATGTCCTTCTGGGTTAAGTTCCAAGTGGGGGAAAAGACACTGGAA
Organism: Thamnophis elegans; assembly: GCF_009769535.1. NCBI lineage: Eukaryota > Metazoa > Chordata > Lepidosauria > Squamata > Natricidae > Thamnophis > Thamnophis elegans. The sequence continues at coordinate 5,707,373 of NC_045550.1, forward strand.
ACATGGAGGCTGTTTGGAAAAATGGTTTAAAGATGGACAGGACCACAAGCTTTGGATCTCCTTAACAGAAAAGGGGATCACATGCTTCCAGATGTTGGGTGAAGAAGAAAAGGGACAGAGATGCTGAAAGTCCCTGGCTTTATGCCCTCTCTGGCCTTTGATCCTGATCTTGTATTCTGATTGGTTGTCAGACTCCCATGGGGCCATGCAGGGGCAACTCTCTAGGCTGTGCTTTGAGCCCAAGTTTGGTTGATCATTGGTTCTTCCCAGGTGCCCTGTGGTGAGATGGGTAAAGGGCTAACACTATCATGCCTTAATCCCATCATCCTGGAGCTGAAGTGGGAGATCTTTGTTAGGTAGAATAGCATGGCTCAGGCTTTTTAAATGGCCCATTGACAAAAATGGGAGCTATTAAGAGTGAGTCTGCTTCTGGGCCAAAAAACATGTTTCTCCATTTCTGTTCCAGAAAAATATAATATTCTGCCTTTTCAATATTTCCCAGGAGATGGTGGTGGGGTTTTCCTACCTACCGTTGGAAATGCTGCTCTACCGTATGTTCTGAAATACATTATGTATTCTGATTTAAACTTATGCTACCACATATAGGGTTCTCCAGAAGAATCAAGGAAACCCACATTGTTCAGTGGAATCAATTGTCCTTCTTTTCAGACTCCTGCTGAAGGAGATGGCATTGCAGACAATAAATAGAGACAAACCATAAATGGAACCCACCATTTGTTCGATATCTAGTTAATTACTTCCTTCTATATGTAAGGGTGGGGGGGAGCCTTTCTGAAATGCACAGGTGATGAGCATATACCCTGAAGCATGAGATTTGATTACCCTTATCATTATCCAAGCTTGCATAGCAATGAATGCAATTAGCATCCATAAAATTAGTCAGCTTGCTTATTTTGGATTTTGAGATTTTTTTTAAAAAAAAAAACTTATTGAGCAAATGTAATCACGATATATATATTTTAAAAACCTGTCAGAAATGTGTGTACTGTAATCCATACGACTTCTCAAATACACATGGCTATCTGCGATTTAAAAAAAATTATGAGAAACAATAGAAAATAAAAACTCCTTGGCTGTGGCATCTAAATACATTTAATTTTGATTTGCAGCCTAAACTTCTTTTGTTTGCAAAGGGCGCTAGCAAGTTAAAAGGTGGATCAGGCTGTTCTGTGAGCAGTCGAAATAAGCACCCATCACAGAAGACCCAATTACAATAGAGTGGAATTTAAAGAAAACAAAACTGTAACCAAAATATCTGTGAAAAACATATCAGTTTAATTGAATATTATCCTCAGCATTCCTCCAACTTTCTGGGGCACCCTAGTGTTTGCATCAGACCACCGTTAGCTACATAGACATACAGTGAGAAATCTATTTTGGTTGCTGTGTCAACACAAAATGGTGCCAATTAAACAAAGATGAAGCTAACAGCATCAGTCACATGCTGTGTCGTGTGTGTAAATAAGAAATTTAAAAGAATGATCCCCGGTGATCACACCTGAGAAAGAAAAGAAGGAAGAGAGATAATTTCTTCCTATTGTTCCAACTGGAAAAATAATAATATGTAAGTCGTACTGGATTCTTTAAGAAATCTGGTACAAAGAAATGACATTGGGATACATGAAATTCAGAGGTGGGTTCCTACCAGTTTGCACCTATTCAGTAGAACCGGTTCATCAAATCTACCGAACCGATTAGAAGAGGTTCCACCAGTGGACCCGGAAAGCCGGCCACACCTACAGAAGAGGTTCCAAACATTTTTGAAACCCACCACTGGTCCTTGGATATGATTATTCTACACTATCATGCTCCTATTTATAAAACTCAGTGCCTCTGGGAAAGGTAAGGATGGCTACTGCGTTTGTGGTGCAATCAGAACATTCCGTGTGTTGGAGTTGTTTTAACGCAAACCAAAGATGCCTTTTAAAAAACAAGTTTACATCCTATTCTTATGCATGCCACTGCTGTGTGTGAGGTCATTTCAGGTGGTTCTGACAAGTGTCGTCGGCATCTTCATATCCGGTCACATGGGCGGCAAGCCACTCCCATCCGGTCACATGGGCGGCAAGCCACTCCCATCCGGTCACACGGGCGGCAAGCCACTCCCACAAAGGAGGCCACACCCACAGAGTAGGTTCGAACCATTTTTGAAACCCACCACTGCATCAGGCTTATGTATGAGAGGTCCTTGGTGCTCTGTGAGCTTGCTTGTTTTCTTGCAGACATTTCATTACCTAAACTAGGTGATATCATCAGTGCTAGTCTGTTTACGTATGTCTAGAAAACAATTAGGATGTGCCTTAGTCCTCCCGCAGATTAAATGCTTCCTGCTAGCTAGACTTTTTTCAGGCTGATGAAAGTTGGCACTGCTTTAAGATCCACTTTAATGAGTGGATTTCTTAAAGCAGCAATAACATTTTCTCAGGCGTCTTGAACTCTACAACATATTTGGAATTGTTGAATAACAGGGAAAAAATGCTGTCTCGTGTGTGATCTGAAGCTTGCTTTCTGATATATATATATATATATTTGGAGTGCCTCATAAAATGCTATCACCATGGGGCAATAAAATCTATAATGTACAAATGCTAAGGAAGAGGAATTACAATTATATGCAAACCGGGTTGTAAAATAGAATGAGCGATATAACTATTAAATTTATGTCTTGGACCAAAGCAGTGCAACTTTGTCCTATAATCCAATACAGTAATATTTTCGGCAATAGAATAATAAAAGCAGTGAAATAAGCAACAATGGCAAGCACTAAAAACATTGTTAATATCATTGCATGTGAAAACCCAGTACAAAGAAAGAGAGTAATGCTGTTTAAAAGTATTAAATAAAAACATTTGGAAAAAGGGGAAATTCTTTTTGACAACTTTAGCAATAGCAATAGCAGTTAGACTTATATACCGCTTCATAGGCTTTCAGCCTTCTCTAAGCAGTTTACAGAGTCAGCATATCGCCCCCACGGTCTGGGTCCTCATTTCACCCACCTCGGAAGGATGGAAGGCTGAGTCAACCTTGAGCCGGTGAGATTAGAACCGCTGAACTGCAGATAACAGTCAGCTGCTATTGCTATTGCTATTGCTATTGCTATTGCTATTGCTATTGCTATTGCTATTGCTATTGCTATTGCTATTGCTATTGCTATTGGACTGTAGTTGAGATAGGTAGGGCAGGGAATTATCTTTCCATCACCTGTTGTCTGAAAAGTAGAAGTTAATGTCTTTATAGAGGAGTTCTATAGCATCTCCACGTTATACAATAGGTAGAAATCCAGCAAAAAACTGTATATAAATAAGTTAAGTCTAAGGGTTCTGCTTTTAGATGTGCTAAAAGTAAGGTTTGAGCCACTCTGAGCGAAATTATATCTGAACTTCTTGGATACCGCCAAAGCATACATGGTAATGCATCTGATAGAGGGGCGGGTTCCAGCAGGCATTACTGTCAGTTCGCTCGTGTGTGCGCTGCACGCATGCTTCATGTGCACTGTGCGTGCATGTACAGTGCAATTAAAATTGCTCTGCGCATGTGCAGAACCGAAAAACAAGATAGCGGTGCCAAGAACCAGTTTGGTGGCGTGGCAGGCCTGGGTCGCTGCTGGTTCCAGCGACCCAGGCTGCCAAACCACTAAAAAATTGAAATTGAAATTTAATGAATTTATATGCCGCCCAATCCCGAAGGACTCTGGGCGGCTTACAGAATACAACTCTAAAAAAAGATAAAAATTAAAAATAGCGATGAGGGAACAGATTAAAAGAAACATGTCATGCACTCAATGTAAGCGGGGGTGGACCTCTTTCATGAGGTCAACAGCCCCAGGCCTGCCGGAATAGCCAGGTTTTAGTGGCCTTTCGGAAGGCCGAGAGAGTGGGAAGGGTCCGGATCTCTGGGGGTAGATCGTTTCACAAGGCCGGAACAGCTACAGAGAAGGCCCTCCCCCGAGGAGTCGCCAGCCAGCATTGTCCGGTCGACGGCACCCGGAGAAGGCCCATCCTGTGAGATCTTATCGGCCGTTGGGAGGTATGTGGCAGAAGACGGTCTCGCAGATATCCGGGTCCTAGGCCATGTAGGGCTTGATAACCAGCACTTTGAAGCGCGTTCGGAGACCGATAGGGAGCCAGTGCAGCTCGCGGAGGATAGGTGTAACATGGGTGTATCTCGGTACACCCGATATCGCTCGCGGCTGAACTGGGCCAAACCAGTAGGAACCCACCACTGATCTGATTACTCTGTAAGCAATGTGGTAACTTCCAGATATTTCTGAGTTTGTCCCTCTTTTGGAATCCAAATGCAAAGAGAACATTGGATGATGTACTTCTGCCTGCATCTGGTAGCAGTCATTATATTAACAGGACAGATGTTTTTATGATGGTATTGCTTGTGTGAACATGTTTAATATTGCTTCCCAATTACATCTGTATTGGCTCCCAGGGGCTTATTTCCTCAGGTAAATGACTCATGTTAGCATATGTTTGAGAGATCAAGGCTATCATCCTTCATGCTTTGTGTTATAGAAAACACCTGACAATATTGATCAAACAAAAGCTCTACAGTAACCACATAGGCAATATAATTCCAGAGTTGGTATATGAAACATTTCCCTCGTCTCTGTAGCAATTATTAATGAATAGAATAAAGCTGCAGGTGAGCACAAAGAACCGCTGTTCTTTTCTAGTTTTCTTGCAATATCAGCAGTCCAGATTGTATACTAACACCATGTATCATACATGGAAACACAGCAGTTGTTGATAGATAAGTATTTGTGAGAGGTATATTTAAAAATGAAAAACCAGCTATCTCTGATTGGGCAGACCTTGGAGCATTAAATACGGTATTCTTCTTTGTGAGATGAAATCGGGCGCTTATTGGGGATTTGATAATTTGAAAAGTTAAGAATCGTGCAGCCTTAGTGCTTTTGTGAAGAGGCTATGCTCCATGCCTGTAATGTGATGGACAATATGCAATTCATTTCTGTGTTGTATATTCCCAAGTTAAATTGGTTAAAAATCCATACAGAGTTTTATAATCGTGCAATTTGTTGACTGTTCTGTTATAAGACACTTGTGTATTATAACAATCGTAATAGCAATAGCACTTAGACTTATATACCACTTCACAGTGTTTTATCGAACTCTCTGAGGTTTACAAAATGTCAGCGTATTCCCACCCCCACACAATCTGAGCTCTCATTTTACCAACCTCAGAAGGATGAAAGGATGAGTCAACTTGAGCCGGTCCGGATCGAACTGCTGGCAGTCGGCAGAATTAGAATTAGCCTGCAAAAATACTGCATTCTCACCACTGTCCTCCATGGCTCCTTTGTGGCACAGTGGTTAGAATGAAGTATTGCAGGCTAACTCTCATGTATATCTCATTTAAATATCAATTATTATTTGAGGCTGATATTTTCTAGAAGAACCAGAAATATCTTTCTTTCTTTCTTTCTTTCTTTCTTTCTTCTTCTTTCTTTCTTTCTTTTCTTTCTTTCTTTCTTTCTTCTTCCTTTCCATAAAATCTATTTCTACCAGCAGCTAGCTCATCTGGATGTTTTGTGAAAGCTTGAAAGAGTACAGTAGTCAATATATTTTACCTATCCTCCTTGGCTTTGACATTCTTCTCTTCATGGACTCAATTGTGACCATTTACAAAAATGCACATTTCGAAGACTCATCACATTCAACATGCTTAAACAAGTCATTAAAACACCAACCTTTCTTCTCTCATTGTACAAGTTGTGAAGCTTGGCTAGTTTTAACCATTGTTGATCTTGTTGTGGCTTTGGGTGTTCTGGAAATACAGCCCACTTGGTTACTTTATATTGTGCAAACCTAGGGAAAGGGTTAATTCAGTAACCAAGATAAGTATGTTAGCTGTTGCTTGATATATACAAAAAAGAAATTGTGAAATCTTGGCCAGTGAAAGTATACGGAACCCTGCTATTTCTCTCTTCCCCAAGGCATCCATTTATGCATTAGACACTTTGAAGGAAATAAAAACAGTGAGCGTTTTTGAATGGAGACGCTACAAACCCAGGAAGAATTCAGCCAGAGTTGTGGAAAGCTGCATTTCCTCAAGGAAAATCTGTTGGGGATTGCATGGCACGTGAGTGAAACTAGAAATAAATAGGGATACAGGCAAATATCTTTTTTCTGCCCCTCTCTCCATTTGATACTTCTCTTTTACTTTTTTCCCCCTTTATAACATCCTTCCCTACTGTCTTCTATAATTTCTTGCTTTAGGCTTGCAAATTTTTCATTCCAGCATCAAGCATCTACTCCACTGTTTTTATGATTCAGTTACCACCTACCCAGATGCTGTTTCTCCTTTGTCAAAACATCTTACCTGCTTTTCTGCATAACATACAGTTATGCCCTGAACTGTAATTTTTTGGGAATGTCTTTACCTACTAGTTAACTTTCATTAATTGATGCTGGGCAGTGACATGCGGTGAGCTTTATGGCCGGTGAGGCAGCAATTTTTTTAGACTTGTGGACTTCAACTCCCAGAATTCCACAGCCAGGCATGCTCAGTTCCCATTTAAAGCAACAGCATTCCCCCCCTTGCAAAAAAGGTTTTCCCATTCTTTTTCTTCTCCCTCCCCCTCCTTCCTCCCTCTCTCCCCCCTCTCTCAAACAAACACACGCACACAGAGAAGTTGGATCCCTCTCTCACTCACTCACTCACTCTTAAACAAACACAAACACAGAAGTTGGATTGGATATATTTTCCAATGGCTTGAAAGCAGCTCCTCTGCCATACCCCCCCTTCCCCTGCTGCCTTCCGATCGGAGCCTTTGATTGCAGGTGAAGCCACGTTGCCTTTTCAAACTTGTAATCGGTGAAGCTGGGATTATATAGTTTTACCCACCTGTGTGTGTGCGTTTGTGTGTTTGTGTGTGTGTGTGTGTGTTTGAAAAGGCAACGTGGTTCTGCATGCAATCAAACTTTTTGAATTCCTACCCTTTCCACACACGCACCTTTTCCAGTTGTTTCAGAGAAGATTTCAACTCTGTTTTTGCCTGCCCTCATGAAAGGCCAGAGCTCTGAGTCAGACTGAGCTAGTTGCTCCCAGAGAACTCTAAAAAGCCTCTAAAAATGCCCTCTACAGGAGGCGAGAGAACATGTGCCTCCTTTGCATAAGGAATTTTTCGCCTTTTAACCCTTGCTTAACTCTGCCCAAGTGATCATAAAGCTAGAGTAAAGGAGGCCCGTAGTTCTCTCGCCTCCCACTGCAGTTAAGCACTAAGCAGAGTCATCCACTGTGACTCTATCAGCAACTACATTGGCCTTTTTCCTTTTAATTATTCTTTTCTTTTCCTCATGACACTGGTGAGGCCCCGCCTCCCCTGCCTCCCCTGACTGCATGTCCCTGATGCTGGGTCATAAATTTCTAATTGTTCCATTTTCCTAAGTTTGAAATGTATACGCATCATTTCAGTAGATTTTCTATTGTGTTTTCCACCTCCATTTTAAATTTTCCCAAAGCAGGAATTTTCCCAAAGCATTTTTGCTCCTTTTACCTGATTTAACTACAGCAAACCTAAAAGGGAGGGAGGAATTGTCAGAAGAAGGCAATGATCATATGCCATGCAAACATTACAGTAACACCAAATTTGCATTTTCTCTTTCAAGAAAGACTAGAAGTACTTCTCTGTCTTTAAAAAACATCACTAGGAGATAATTTTCTCTTCTCTTGCTTGTCCATGCCCTACCATTTGTATTAAATACTGTTTAAATAAATACACAACAGGTGTAGAGAAACACAACACACACAGCTTAGAGACTTCAAGTGGTCTTCTTGATGCCGCTCCCACTATTACTACAAGAAAAAAAATGAGGTTCTAAACTTTCCCTATCCTTAAAAGTTTAAGGCAGTGGTTCTCAACCTGTGGGTCTGGACCCCTTTGAGGGTCGAATGACCCTTTCACAGGGGTCGCCTAAGACCATCGGAAAATACGTATCTTCCAAAAAATACAGAAAACATAAAATAATTTTATGGTTGGGGGTCACCACAACATGAGGAACTGTATTAAAGGGTCGCGGCATTAGGAAGGTTGAGAACCACTGGTTTAAGGCATGTGAACCAAAGTTTACTAAAACTAAGATGTTTCATTAGTCATCCAAGTAACTTCTTCAGTCAAAATGAACATTTTTGGTAGACAGAGTCAGAGAGTCATTAGAAAGAACCAACTCTTGCCACAAAGACTGCAGGGGTTTTCTCCCCAAAATGAAAAGCAACATGTAAATGAAGATTCAATTATCAAGGATAAAAGTATCTTAAAAGGTTAAATCATGGCAACTGGACCAAAGTTTATTAAACCTTTAATAAACTTTAATAAACTTTGGTCCACTTGCCATGATTTAACCTTTTAAGATACTTTTGGCCTGGATCACAGAACAGAATAACAGAGTTGGAAGGGGCCTTGGAGGTCTTCTAGTCCAACCCCCTGCTTAGGCAGGAACCCTGCATCACTTCAGACGAATGGTTATCCAATATTCAATATGATTGAATCTTCATCTACGTATTCCCTTTGTCCGTATTTTTATATCTGAAATCAGTCCCTCAATAAGTTTGTACACTTAATATAAGAAGTTAATGTCACATGAATAATATTGTTGAGGCAGACTTAATTTGAACCCTGCAGATAAAGATTTCCAACTTTGCAGATTTCCTACTATGGTGTGGCTGCAAAAATCTGATCAACCACTAATGGCAACATAATTAAGTGCTAATGAGTGACTTACAGCATTTTCTAGAATCAAGCAATCATTGCTATGACAAGTAAATGCTAATGAGGACAAGGTTTTTGTAAATATCCAATACAGCAATAGTAGAAGAATTAGCAAATCATAGTAGCATAGCTGTTAACTCTACCAAGTTAAAACCTAAAGTAATTTTTGGCAATCATGTGTCTTCAAGATGTTTGAAATAATATCTGTGCCAAGTTTATATTTTTGGATTATTTTTTTCCTCTTGAACAAATAAAAAGGAGAGTTACAAATGACAGATAAGATATATTCTATTAAAGATGGAGTAGTCACATAATAATAGAATCAACCCAAACACATTTCAGGTTGGCAGAGGAAAATTAAGTCTGAAAAATCTATAAGGACAATTCTCCATGACTACAAAAAGTATCTCTGCTGTAAGGAATAGTAATATTTGAATTACATATTCTTAAAATATGTGTTTTACCCTGAAAAAAAAAAGAGTTTTGCAGCTAGATAGAGGGTTCACAAGTACTGGAGTCCTAAGGAATACATAAGAAACTATTTGATACACAGGACAGACATTTAATAGATTAATTGGGAAATTAAGACGTTGGAAGGTTGGAGAAAATCCACTCAAAATACTGTTGAAGGATTATGTTTGAACAGTTCACATTGTTTTGAGATTGCTACGCTGTTCATCTTGGAAGAAAGGAATGAGAATTGTAATATAGAGCCGAGGTGGCGCAGTGGTTAGAGTGCAGCACTGCAGGCTACTTCAGCTGACTGCAGTTCTGCAGTTCGGCGGTTCAAATCTCACCGGCTCAAGGTTGACTCAGCCTTCCATCCTTCCGAGGTGGGTAAAATGAGGACCCGGATTGTTGGGGGCAATATGCTGACTCTTGGAATGAACTCCCCGCAGAGATTCGGACCCTCACCTCTCTCCAGGCCTTCCGGAAAGCCGTCAAAACCTGGCTGTGCCGGCAGGCCTGGGGTTGATGAGTTCCCTCCCCTCTCGACTTGCATGGCTGTATGACTCTTGTGTATTTTAATTACGTGTATTGTGTTTGTATCCCCTTTTCCCCTTTGAGTTGTTTGCCACGCTGAGTCCCTCCCGGAGAAGGGCAGCATACAAATAAACTAAATCTTAATCTTAATCTTAATCTGTAAACCGCTTAGAGAGGGCTGAAAGCCCTATGAAGCGGTACATAAGTCTAACTGCTATTGATATTGCTATTGCTATATATTTTGAAATGAGAAAGACAGTGTCCTCCAGGGATTTCAGAACTGGACTTTGAACTGGAAAGAGCCAAATTCGGCCCCCTCCTCACCATTTGATCTTGGGCCAATCAACCTAATCTATCAGATTATTGAGAAGATGGTGATAAAATCCCTTTTTTACTATTAGCTTGAGCCCTGTGGGAAAAGGTGGAATATCAGCGTAATAAATAAAATTTTATAAACCCAGTTAGGGCTTTTCAAAGCATGGTGTAATTTTCAAAAAATATTGGTTGGTTAACATAAGTTATTATATTTTTCCTTGATTTGTTAAATATACACTATTATATGTGACCAGGGGCTAAATAGACACATGCAATTATCATGATCAAACCTGATATCCCACTCACCTGTTGCTGTACAATGTTGCACCAATTATACTTCAGCAAAACCTTGGAGAGATATTGGCCTTATTCCTCAAGCATCATATCGTTTTTGCATATATTTGAATAAGCACTGCGAAACATCTGTTACAATCATGTTTCATAAATGAAGGCTGTGCAGTGGTTTGGATTCAAAGGCAAAATGGTGCTTCAGAGATTACAGCCTGCAACCAATTAAACCAAATGTGTCCTTTTCTGGAATTGCACAGCAGCTTCCATTGGAGTTGCGCAACCCTGCATAGAGTCACAACTGCTTTAAGACGTTGCAGACAGATGTGAGAGTTCCCCCCCTTATATGCTATCGAGTCATCGTACACTCACCATCCTTGCCCCATCCTTTTGGCTTTGTTCGATGCACTCTGAGGGCCTAGTACATCAATTCCTTTGACAAGATAATATCTGATTTAAAGGGTATAGTTCACAAAACTTTATGCCTTGGTAAATGTGCTTGCCATTAAGGTGCCACAATTATTTGTGTTGTTTTCCCATAAAGTAATGATGTTTGTAGGCATCCAGGGAGCAATACAAGTGAGAAGATGAAACAGCAGCAACAATACTTAAAATGTTAGTCTTGGAACTCTCCTTTTTTTTTCCCCCAGAAGGATTAAAAAGATGGCAAATTTTGCCTTCAAATAGCCAGTGCCATCTGTAACCTCTCGTGGCCACATAGAATCTCTGGTATTTAACAAAGGCAGAGAAATGTGTGGAATTAAGAAAAAGACTCTGCTGTAAAAATGTTTCTTTTTTTTAACCAGTGGCTGTCTGTATTATATCAGGATTTTGTATAGCTAATCATTGTGGGAATATAATTGGGCAGACACACCTACAGAATGCTGGAAAAAAAGTCTGGGCTATCACTAAATAACTGGGGGAGAAATACAGAACACAAACTCTTTGGTCCCATATTGTGATCTACTGACAATCAGCAAGCTTTCAGAGACATTATCAGATGACATGTTCCTTGATACGCTACAAATGATCATACCATCCATGGTGAATGATGAAGCCACCGATGTTGTGCTGTTTATAATAGTGCGATGGTTGCTTCTGCTGGGGTGAAGCCTGAATATATTGGCTGGAATGATGGTGTTAATATTAGAATAACAGAGTTGGAAGGGACCTTGAAGGTCTTCTAGTCCAACCCTCTGCTTAGGCAGGAAACCCTACACCACTTCAGACAAATGGATCTACAACATCTTTAAAACATCCAGCGTTGGAGCATTCACTTCAACTTCTGGAGGCAGGTCAGGGCCGGATTTCCCTATAGGCTAACTAGGCTTCAGCCTAGGGCCTCAAGATCAAGAGGGGCCTACATTCAAATTGTTAGCAAAATTAAAATTACACTATTCTAAAAACAGTGAACACTAAAACACTGAACCGAAAATAAGGAGAAATTCTACGCATATGACTAATAAACAAACATAAAAATGTATTGGTTAAGATCGTTCCAGCGCTGTGGCAGTTGGGGAGCCCACCCACTTTCCCGGCACCGGCGGTCGGGCGAGAGGCGCGGCCACTGCCAGTAGCCGCTCCATCAACGCGGAGCCCACCAGCGGCCAGGCAGGTGAGGACGAGGGGGCCGAGCCGGGCAGCTGAGCGCAGCAGGGGAGGCGGCTGGCCTCACTGCCTTTGCCGCAGAGCAGAGCCGCCCTCCGTCGGGAGGCCAGCTATATATATTGATATATATTGATATATATGACAGTAATGATGTATTTTATTGTCTCTCATGTAATTTACAAACTTAAAAATGGGAGGTGAAAGAGCCTCATAAGTGGAATAGCCTAGGGCCTCTTTTCATCTAAATCCGGCCCTGAGGCAGGTTATTCCATTGATTAATTGTTCTAACAGGAAATTTCTCCTTAATTCTTGGTTGCTTCTCCCCTTGATTAGTTTCCACCCATTGCTTCTTGTCCTACCCTCAGGTGCTTTGGAGAATAGTTTGACTATGATATTAAATAATTCAATATTCCTTTGTAAAATTTCTAGATACCGTTAGTTCTGTTTTCTTATTATCTCTGGAATAAATCCTCCCTGTCTCCCAAATCTGAGATCAGAAATACTGAGAGGGGAATCTCTTCAGTCATCCAGGTCATGGTTGTCCCAAAGGTGTTTTTTTTCCAAGAGGCAACTGGACTTTCTTAACAGAAAGAAACTGGACTTTCTGTCAAAAAAGTCCAGTTGCCTCTTGAAAAAAACACCTTTGGGGCATGAGAGGAGAATTTCCTGGGGATTGTCCCAGGGCAAGGTAGGAGCTCAATCTGGGGTCCGTTCACATTGCTTCAGTGGTGGGTTTCAAAAATTGTTCGAACCTACTCTGTGGGTGTGGCCTCCTTTGTGGGAGTGGCTTGCCACCCATGTGACCGGATGGGAGTGGCTTGCCACCCATGTGACCGGATATGAAGATGCCGACGACAGTTGTCAGAACCACCTTAAATTACCTCACACACAGCACTGGCATGCATGAGAATATGATGTATGCTTGTTTTTTTAAAAGGCATCTTTGGTTTGCGTTAAAACAACTTCAACACACGCAATGTCCTGATTGCACCACAAACACAGTAGTCATCCTTACCTTTCACAGAGGCACTGAGTTTTATAAATATGAGCGTGATAGTGTAGAATAATCATATCCAAGGACCAGTGGTGGGTTTCAAAAAATTTTGGAAGCTCTTCTGTAGGTGTGGCCTGCTTTCCGGATCCACTGGTGGAACCTCTTCTAACCGTTTTGGTAGATTTGACGAACCGGTTCTACCGAATAGGTGTGAACTGGTAGGAACCCACCTCTGCATTGCTTGCTTCTAACATAATGTTGTTGAGACTCAGAGGCAACATTATGTAGCAGCTCTCATTATAACATGATTGTAACATGAGGAGGTATTCCCTGGTGTCCTAGACAGGGCAGGAGAAATCTGCAAAAGGGAAGTATTAGATCCTCATCTATAGCTACTATTTACTAACTCCTGTTCTTGCCGTGGTTGGGAAACAAATGTTGCTCTTCCTGCAAAATATCCTCACAAAGCAGCATCTACACCAGAAATGCCCAGATTTAAACATTTCTTTCTCTGTATACCTGTTTAGATTGCTCTGCACACACAGGGGAAGTTTACAAATCATCAGGTAGACCAAAACAACAAAAGATTATGGGGCACCTTAAAGACAATGAAATGGAATATAGTTTAAGCTTTATAATATATAATATTCAATCTGAATTTTGAAAAGGCAGCAGAGATACACACTTATTTTCTCCACACTATGTAGATAAACATGCTCTGACAGACAATTCAGCACTTCAAGCAACATGTTTCATATATTAGGTAGGCTACACCTGAATCCAGGGATGCAAGATGCCCATCATTTGGTTTTAGAAGTACTATGACACAGTCTTTAATCTGGTTATGACCTAAGAAGTGGGTCACAAACTCTTGTCGTATGTATGCATCTCTTGTTTCTAGTTTATTATTGAAATTGGTCTGTTTTTCTGATACCAGGTTAATGAAAAGCTGTTTGAAAGGATCCTTAACCAGGGAAACTTAGATTTTTTTTTCCCCACATGGTATTCAGCACTTTATAAAGATAAACCTCATATGTTAAAACCTACCGTATATACTCAAGTATAAGCCGAGTTTTTCAGCCCACTTTTTGGGCTGAAAAAAGCCGCCTCGGCTTATACTTGAGTCAGTAAAAAATTTGCCTGAAATGGAGGAGAAAAAGGGGGGGGCCATGCCGCTGGGTGACGCTCGTGAATGGCCCGGCGCCCCTGTGAGTTTCCCCTCCCTCTGTGTCAGTTTGCCGCGCAGCGCGCACCGCACCATCCCCCCTCCTCACGTTCTAATGTAATGCAGGGCTGTCTTACGATTCCCCTTCCTCCCCCTCCTGCCGCTCTGCAACGATGTCCCACCTCCTCCTTGTTATGGCAAGCAGCCACATAGCGATGTCCCAGAGCTAGTTTACTGTTTTTCTTTGAAATAAATATTCAAAAACATTATTAGTATCTATTTTTATTTTTGAAATTTACCGGTAGCTGCTGCATTTCCCACCCTAGGCTTATACTCGAGTCAATAACTTTTCCAGTTTTTTGTGGTAAAATTAGGTGCCTCGGCTTATATTCGGGCCGACCTATACTCGAGTATATACGGTAGGTCACAAACTCTTGTCGTGTGTATGCATTTCTTGTTTCTAGTTTATTATTGAAATTGGTCTGTTTTTCTGATACCAGGTTAATGAAAAGCTGTTTGAAAGGATCCTTAACCAGGGAAACTCAGATTTTTTTTTCCCCACATGGTATTCAGCACTTTATAAAGATAAACCTCATATGTTAAAACCTAATTTATTTATTTTGTAGAGTTCCTACCTCACAAAGCTCCACTCCTATTCCCATATCCCAAATTTAAACTGATTCTGAAGGCGATATCTACAGTATAAGTTAAGGCAAACCTCATATACCGCACTGTTGACTAATTCATCCTTTAGAACCAAGTATGAGACATATATAAGTTATCAAATAAAGGGGGAGAATCCATTTCTTCCTTCCTTACACTAACATTGTTACTGTGGTCCCTTACTGCACTGCCAATCTACACAAAACGCCCTGACAGAAAAATTGTCATGAAAGTTAAACTAGACACGTCCAATTTTGTTACAGGATAATCTGTGCTAAAACATGTGCCAGCTTGAGTAACCTTCTCGGGCTTGTACTGTTGTTTTCTATTAAATGTCAGCTCTGATAGACTAGCTTGCTTATTGGAAAGGGCAGGTTTTTACTTCAATAAAAACAAACCTTGTTAAAAAGACAGGCCGTCCCTCAGTAATAAAACAAAAAAAATAAAAATAAACCCTTTACGATACATGAAATATTCATTCTTAATTGGCATGAGCACACTGTAAAGTTTTATTGGTAGTGGAAAGGCTAACCAGAGATTATTTGTTTTCAGAGGATTGTCAAGGTTATGAAACATTTTCAAGTACCAGAAGATGCATAAATGAAGCCTGCTTTCTGTGATAAGATAATATCCTCACGGTGTTGGGTTAAATATGCAGAAGCCTTTGGGATAGACACACAATATCTATACATCTATATCTATCTATTTAGATTTTACAACCCCCGGTATGCCCAAATATGGGAGGAAGATCACTACTTCCATTCTCTGTCCTTTGGCTCATCACAAGAGACCATCCAGACAGAACCCAATATTTTTTACTGTTGCCTTTTTGTTACATTTGTTATATTTGTGCTGATAAATAAATAAAGGGAGACTAGTATAGATCTATTTCAAGCTATTTAGCTCTCATCAGCTAGCCATACCCTTACTGGGAATCGAGCCTTAGAGGCAATACAGCACAGGCTCGATTCCCAGTAAGGGTATGGCTAGCTGATGAGAGCTAAATAGCTTGAAATAGATCTATACTAGTCTCCCTTTATTTATTTATCAGCACAAATATAACATCTATATCTATCTATATATCTACAAGTTTTCACAATATTGTCTATGTATTAAAAGCCCCAGTCTCATCTGATATAAATTTGTTTAGTCTCCCTTGACAGTCTTGTAATTGTGTTAATTTACAACTTTTCAAAATGTGTCTTTGCAAGCCCACACTTGCTGCACAGAGGATATTATCTTCAGAAGTTAAGACACAAGGAATAGGAATCAATAATTTTCGGCAAATGTATGTTATTCCTCAGAATTTGCACTTGGCTCAAGGAGGAATCAAATGATTGGTTTTCTCTGTTGTAGATTTTAAAGATAACATTTAAAATAATATTATTGCAATATGTATTATTTATGAAATATCTAAGATGCTAAGTGATGTAAAATTAATGAATCAAAACTGCTCTGAGAAAAAAATACAAGATCATGTTCCTCTTCAGTTTTACTGGAAACATGAAAAATTCAGCATCAAGAATAGCTACATTTTGTAGTTAAGGGCGACATTTAAGAAGATAGTGAACATGAGGGCTACGGTGAGTAAGGCAGTGTTGTTTCTTGAGAATAAGAATGTCAAGGTTCACTGGACAACGTTGGAATATTGCACTTCTGTTTTCAGTTTGTTATCTACCTTATCAACTGGAAAGCAGACAACCCAGGTTCGAGACCCAAGCGTTGCGCAATGCGATAAGTTCCCATCCTCGCTCTAGCGCCAATCTAGCAGTACAAAAGCACGCAAAACTGGATAGATGTATAGATACTACTTCAGTGGGAAGGTAACAGTGGTCTGTGATATCATGCTGGCCACAGGACTGTGGAAATGTCTTTGGACAGCATTACCTCAACAGCCCTTGAAATGGAGATGAGCACCGTTCTCTATAGTCGGCAACGACTAGCTGAGTAAAATCCAGAGGGAGGGAAGGAGGGAGGGAGAAAGGAAAAACTTCCATAAAACAAAGCATAGGAAAAGTTTCAGATTAACATCAAAACAAATATTAGATGAATAAGTATCTAAAAGCAGGTAAAAAATAATGCGGAAATAGTACATAACAGAATGCCCAGTTTAGAGTTTCTTAGCTAGATATTAAGTTGACTCAGAAAAATTAAGCAAAATTTAAATCCCAAACAGGATGAAAAATAAGAATTGAACAATCAGTGATATTCAAACCTTCAGATAGGTTTTAAAAAGAAAAAAAATTAAATGTAGCAATTCAGTGCTTAATATGAACCCCGTGAAGATACGTGGGAGATTAGTGATCACACATATGTATTATAGTTCATACTGTATGAGATCTAAAGCAATTTGTAGCAGTGGTGGGATTCAATTTTTTTTACTACCAGTTCTGTGGGCGTGGCTTGGTGGGCATGGTGTGGCTTGGTGGGCGTGGCTGTAAAAATCCCCATTCCCTCCCCATCAGCTGGGACTTGGAGGCAGAGAATAGATGGGGGCAGGCCCAGTCAGAGATAGTATTTACCAGTTCTCTGAACTACTCAAAATTTCCGCTACTGGTTCTCCAGAACTGGTCAGAACCTACCACCTCTGATTTGTACTCTAGATAGAATACATATCAGTTCTTATAATACTTTGATTACAGTAATCCAAATTGTTTTTATTTTAAAATAAGGGGGAGCCAGACTGGCAGACATGATGGTCTTATATGATCCATGTGTTTGAGATTATAAGAATGTTGTTGCCAAGGTTGTTAGAGTATTGTGAGTGTCTGTGTGCCTGTGTGTGTGTGTTAAGAAAAAGGGAGATTCCAGGTCATGCAGGTAACACAAATTCGTGGCACGACAAAACCGCGAAGCCCTTATCCGCGGAGACATAAGCGCATCACTAAAGCCGCGATGTCATCATCGCACGTCATCACCACCGCGACAACAGCGCGGCAACAGAAGGGCGCTTTAAAACGGTGCCGCGGCAGAAAGCCGATTTCCATTAAGGTAAGGGTTAGGATTAGGTTTAGGGGTTTGTTTTAGGGTTAGGTTTAGGGTTAGGTTTAGGGTTAGGTTTAGGGTTAGGTTTAGGGTACTGAGTGCTTGGGAATGTGCGGATTTGCCCTCCGCGATTATGTCATCGCGGTAGGGTCGCGTTTTTCCTTAGCGCTTTGAATGGCGCGAATTAGTCTTTGCGCTTATGTCTCCGCGGATAAGGGCTTCGCAGATTTGTGGTGGAACCAAGTAAATTATCTCAGTCTTTATCTTCATATTCTTTGGAACCTTATCTATATAATTCAACTTCTGCAACCGTGAGAGCTAAAAAGCAAGGATATTTGAAGACAATGATGCTGGGTGAAAATTACCAAGAAATAGAACTTGATGGAATAGTCACGGATAATGGTCTGATAAGAAAATCCCTATGTCTTTGACTCTCTGACACAACGATCTAGCTTCCTCATTACATCATTATCTACCTGTCATGTTTCAAAAACACTCCAGCACGAAGAGGATGTTAGGAGTAGATTAAAAATACATTGTAATTCTCATCTTTCACTTTCCTCTTTCTGAATTTTTGAAAAAATAATGATGGTCTATCACCAGCTTTGCCTATTTATTACAGACGCCAAATTTGAAACATCCAAATACACATCATTATTTTGATCGGGACAATCTTCTTCTTCCATCAACCCTGCTACAGCATCAAAGATGTGATTACTCTCTGTGATAATGCATCTTTTGTTGAGAATGGTGAGTGGTCTTATTCTTCATAAGCTGGTGACAATTCACTCTTTAAAGCTGCTTGTCTAGATTACTGAAAAGCTAACTATTTCGTTTCTTTTTGTGTATCTATTTTACTTTTCTTATATTTCCATCCCTTATCACATAAGGGTTCATTTTTTAAAAAAAAACATTTTAATTAACTTGCTTAATTTGGAACCTGGCATTTGCCTGTATGCTGTCAAAGATCTTTCCTCTACATACTAAACCGCACTAATATGTAAAATTGGACCAATGGCAGATTCAGACTGTATGTAATGGGTGTGGCATGAACACAACTTAACTTCCTGTGAACTGCACGTCTTCATGTGTGTTGTTTACATGACCTTTGAAATAGATATTTATCATGTTTCTTCCCACAATCATATAGCAGTTCTGCTATAAGAACATAGATGCCATTTTAATTTTGCCAGTTTCAGCTGCAAATAGTTTAAGTGAAATTGTAATAGCAATAGCAATAGCAGTTAGACTTATATACCGCTTCATAGGGCTTTCAGCTCTCTCTAAGCGGTTTACAGAGTCAGCATATTGCCCCCAACAACAATCCGGGTCCTCATTTTATCCACCCTGGAAGGATGGAAGGCTGAGTCAACCCTGAGCCGGTGAAATTTGAACCGCCGAACTGCAGAACTAGCAGTCAGCTGAAGTACCCTGCAGTGCTGCATTTAACCACTGCGCCACCTCGGCTCTATAAGTTCCTGAACTTATTGTACATTTATTAATATATTTATTTATCAATATATTTATTTATTAATATACTCATTTCCAAACCTTCCTCATTCTTTTTTTTTTCATTTGGATTACAAAAGAAATACAAAAGAAAATAAAAGTTAGAAAACTGAGGGAAAGAGGTAGAAGGCTGTTGAGAGGAAAAGAAAGATAAAAACCTATTTCAGTGCAATAGAGTACAAAAAAATGAATTATAATCTCAAGCTTTTGCTTTACATTTCACATCCTTCCGAAGCACTTTTATAATGACAAAATCATTCTAATCAGCAAAATCTAAAATGAAAGTTTCATTTTTTTTCAGTTTCAAGTGAAAAGTCCAGAAATAGTTTCCCAGTAGAGACAAAACTAGATAAATTATTCTCTTTCAATTAAAATAGCCACTTCTGCTTTCTCCTCCAATTCCTTTACCGTCAATTCTTCTGTAATGGGAATTAGTGTGTCTTTCCATCTTTGTACATATAATCTTCTTGTCATTGTCAATGTATATAGGAACAAAGTTCCAGATTTTCCTTTACGCTCTTTGTCCATCAAACCTAAAAGGAAAACTTCTGAATTCAATTTTATATTTATTTTAAGAATCTTCTGAAATTAAGATAAAAATCTGGTCCCAATATGTCTTTGCTTTATCACAGAGGTGCTAAAGTTGCTTTTCCAACATATATTTGAGATTCCTTTATACAGGAGTTTCTTTTTCTCTTCTTTTATAAGAAGCTGTATTATCTATAATTCAGGGTAAATTTCACTTCAGTAATCCATATAGTTTCCCAATTATCAATCATTATATTATAACAAAAATTCTTTGGCCATTGGATCATACAATAATTCTCATATTAATTTTGCAAATTTAATTTCAACAACAATTTATACATCTTAGCAGTAACATGTTCATCATTAGCACACAATTCAATTTAAAATTCACTTTTTGTATAGTCAAAATCTTGACTTTTCTTATCTAAGTTAAAGCTTTTTTTTATTTTTATTGTCGATATATCAACCAATGACAGCTTCCGGCTCGAATTCTTCTTTAAATTTCAAATTAGATTCATTTTGAATGAAACATAATACCTCACCAAACGTTTATAAGATTAGTCTTGCTATTATTGTTTTTATTTTTAAAAAAGCTTCTGGATATGATAATCAAAAAGGAGAAAGCCTTGTTTTACATTTAGTCTAAACTCTTCAGATGGCACGCCTTCTGGGTTCGGCTCCAAGTGGGGAAAAAGACACTGGAGACATGGAGGCTGCTTGGAAAGATGATTTATTGTTGGACAGGGCCACATGGCTTGAGCCCCGAACGGAAAAGGTGATCACATGCTTCAATGTTGGTGGAGAAGAAGAGAAGGGCTGAGGGAGGGGCTTGCTAGGCTCTTTATACCCTGTTTAGTCCCACCTCTCTGTTTCCTGTTCCTGTGTAAGAAATGTATTCTGATTGGTTGTCAGACTCCCATGGTGCCATGCAGGGGGCTACTCTCTAGGCTGTTTTGAATCCAGGTATGAGTTCTCAGATGCCATGTGGAGAGTTGAGTAATATCCCTTCCTCCTGCAGCTGCAGTGGGGAAGGCTTTATTATGTAAAGTGGGCTAGCCTGGCCTTCTCAAAGTGTGGATGGGCAGGAAGCTACAGGCAACTATTCTGTCTTTTAAAGCATGTTTCTTTCTTTTCACATCCAGAGAAATATTCTGCCTTTTCAATATTTCCTAGGATATTTCATTTTTCTGGCAGAGGGCTGGATGATAACTTCCCACATGCCCAACAAAATACTTCTTAAAATATCCATTCATTTTAGCTTTATTACACCACAGATAGGCATGCCATCCAAGTCTCAAGTCTTCCACAAACATTCTTCATTCTGAACTGATTGCTCAAATATCTGCCTTTGTTAATTGTAAATACCTGTCACAAACAGTCAAATTCATTATCTGGATAATTAGTAACATTATCCAAGGAATTGATACTCCCAGTGAAAATTTTTCTGGCCCTGCTACAGTAAAAATACATATTCAGTCACTTGAATCTATCAACACATTCAAGGTAAATAATAATTGACGTTATTTGTGTTTTTTTTTAAAATGACTGGCATTATTTGTTAAATGCGACTAGCTGAAAAAGGAAAGCCTTTCTGCGCAATCCAATCCTTTTATTTCTCTGCCCATAAAAATCAAGACACAATTCTTTACTTTTACCACCATCACCTGTTGTCATAGAAACTATTGGAACACATAAGTACTGCAAATGACTGCAACTTCATTGAATGGACAAGGATGGAGATGGGTCCTGACGGGAACACTTTAGTTTAAACAGGTGTGTTGATAATAATAGGGCTGATAAGAGGAATAATTCAAAACCACCCCAGTGTAGCATGAACAGCACCCATTATTATGCTAACAATATACTAAAAGG
This sequence comes from Thamnophis elegans, assembly GCF_009769535.1. Lineage (NCBI taxonomy): Eukaryota > Metazoa > Chordata > Lepidosauria > Squamata > Natricidae > Thamnophis > Thamnophis elegans. The sequence continues at coordinate 5,729,042 of NC_045550.1, forward strand.
CTATTTACTGCGCCTTTTGTCTATTTCATGGCATTGTTTTCCACAAGATATGCAAATGTGTTTGAAAACAAGAACCTTGTTGTCATGGCGTGAATGAAACACCCTACTCAAATTCTGCACTAATTTGACTAGGATCCCTAGGAAAAGGATGGGAAAATGTTCTGTGTTTACCATCCCTTACAAAAACTAAGAGCATCATGTGCACATCCATCGTCCTAATAAGTCTCTCAAAAGCTTTCATCATTCAGTGAGGATATCTGTAAAATTATATCATAGCATCTAGAAAAATTAACTGCATTCTTTCAGCTTTACATCACTCTACTGTTCTTCAGAATGAGAAGGTCACTTAAAATACAAGGTATTATTTTTGTTCTTCACTCAAGTTGTAAAATGCCAGAAGAGCTTTGATTTGAAACTCGGGGAAAAAAACAGTTATTCTTGCATCCTCTCTGTGGAATGCAGAAGCCTGGAACAGGTCCTTGGGATGTGTAAATGTCACTGAAATTTCGTTTTGAGAGAAACCATTGACACTCAAGTGACAGCAAGTAGCATTTTGCTTCTGGTTCAGTACAAATTACAGACAACTTGACATTTGGGACCTCAGAATACAAAAGCAGATGGAAACCCTACATGATCAACTGCCTTTTTCATATTTACAAAACCAGTTTTGATTTAAGACAGCCTTTAGGGACAATTGGGGAGAAAATTGAGGGAAGGAAAGTGGAGTGAAGGGAGAGAAAGAAACAAGGGATTTGCAAAGTTTCTAATTCCTATTATTTTCCACTCTCTATTTAAAAACCAAAAGTGAGCAGTAATTTTCCCTGCAAGATATTAAACATAAATGCTATTGGCATATTCTTCAGTTGTTAGCGCACAGATTGTATTCTCTAAGCCTCTGTTACATAAAACATAATAGAAAGCTAAACAGTTCAAATAAGAAGAGATTGTAGCAGTTTTTCTGGTCTCTATTGATGTTGTTCGCTACAGATAAATTCCTACATTTGTTGTATGCTTTTATTTAAGACTTGGCTCTTAAATGAAACAAGAGCATTTGGGGTACCTGTTTCAAGAGGTCCCCTAGTTTGATTCTTCATTTTGAATATTTTTAGTGAAATAAGATAGACGGTGAGCAACAATGTCTTTATCTGATCTGTTCCTCTCTCTCTCTCTCTCTTTCTCTTTCTCCCTCTCTTTTTTAACATAGCTCTAGGCTAATGGCAAGCATAACACCTTCAGTTCAGTTGCAAAAATAAACAAGATAGGAAGTTAAAGTAAAGACCTGTCATGCCCGGAGGCTGATGGTTAGAAGTGCAAATCAAGGGACACAGTTAACTGGGGAGTGTCAATAAATCCAAATGTGACAGGTACCCTGCTGCTTCTGGTGGAACTATTTTAAACCATTCTGTATCACAAAATACCTAAGATATAGACTGGATGGAACTATCTGCGATTTCCATAAACTGATGTTGTGATCTTGCTGGAGTGGGTAGTTGCACGATTACCTTGAACACCTTCTGAAGCACTGAACAGTAGACAGAAAAAGAATTGCTTCGTTGTTTTCATTTCTGCTTGCCATATGACAGCCTTTTCCAAACTGGTGCCTTCAAGTATTTGGAGAGTACAATTCTTAATATTCCCATCACTCATGCTAGCTGGGAATTTGGGAAACTGCAAAGTCAACAGATCTAATGGATGCTAGGCTGGGGAAAACTCTATGTTCTAATCAAAAGATATAATATCCTGGGATAGAAAGTTACGGAGCTGGGAGCACAACTTCACCAGAGGTGGATTCCTACCAGTTCGCACCTATTCGGTAGAACCGGTTCGTCAAATCTACCGAACCGGTTAGAAGAGGTTCCACCAGTGGACCCAAAAAGCAGGCCACACCTACAGAAGAGGTCCCAAAAATTTTTGAAACCCACCACTGGTCCTTGAATATGATTATTCTACACTATCAAGCTCATATTTATAAAACTCAGTGCCTCTGTGAAAGGTAAGGATGACTACTGCGTTTGTGGTGCAATCAGAACATTGCGTGTGTTGAAGTTGTTTTAACGCAAACCAAAGATGCCTTTTAAAAAACAAGTTTAGATCATATTCTTATGCATGCCAGTGTTGACATGCTCTTGGAAAAATGTACATAATTTCTGTGCAAAGCTGAAGCATGAATGTGTACAATAGGTCGGGCTAAAGTTAGCAGACATAATAAAAAAATTAAAAGTCTCTACATAGATTAATACATAATAATATACTTTCTCCTTAAACAAGGTCAATTAATCCTCCCAAAATTGTAACAAAGCGTTTCCCTCGAGTGCATGTTTTCTCTTTGAATAATGGTAAGGTTTGTTAAATGCCAACATCTTTTCTCCCAGATCATGACCTGCCTTAAGTCATCATGAGATGTTTCAGGAGAGAGAGAGAAAATGAGCCTTTGCTTGGTATCTAACTAATGGAAAGAATTGTGTATAGTGCCCAATCAAAAAGGAACAGTTGTAATGATTAATGGCTTCAGCTGTCGTGATATTAAACTATCATGTACACTGAAATGTGCCTTTTCTTTTCCTTTTTGTCAGGTGCAGTTTTACCTTGAAGAGTCCGTGTCCCTGTTTAGTTGTGATCCCTTTTTGAAAATAATTGGTGTGGTTTGATTGATAATGTGTATTCCTCCTTAAAGGAAGCACACTATTTTTCATAATCAGAACCTGAATGTGTAATGAGCATTCTGGCATTGCCTATAGCATCAGGTCTGTCAAACCGCGTTATTTCCATATTGATGCAAACTAAGATATTACACTCCCTCATTACATTGACATAGCATTTCTTTCAACAGTCAGCTTCCAATCATGCATTTCCTTGCAAACGAAATTACCTCTATCTTCTCTTTTCCTGCTAAATGAACTAGTGTTGGAAATGTACCCCTAACAAGCTCATCAACTAATTTTTTAGGAAATGTTTGAACCATTTTAACAGTCTCCAGGAAAGCAAGATGGAAAAAGTTGCTATCCAAATGGCAAACATAAAGAGAAATGAACAGGCGGCCACTTGGCTTAACATTAGCACACTTTATGCTTTATCAGAGTTACAATAGAATGTATTTCGCAAGCACCAAAAGAAAATATCTTTTTTATTTCTGTAAGACAAACAGCCTCATTTAGAATGTATATATATACACACTCGAATAGATGACAACAGCGGGGGAAAGTGTTTTTAAAAATGCCTTTTCTCTGCATCCTGCCTCTTGTGTTAGGACTCTCTTACATGGGACCAGCAAACAAATTTTTCAAATCAGGTTTTTAACTGCTACCCACGGCAGAATCAGACTATGTTCCTGGTCAGGGTCATTCATTCATTCATTCAAGCTGACTGAAAATTGAAATGTTTCAGAATCAACAAAGAACAATCCACTTAAATGCTAAGGCTTTACAATGAAGTGAGGAAGATGTATACTGACAAACTGATTTAAACACACTAAAAGATGGAGATAAAAACAAGAGGGACTTTCACAATTGCAAGACCACTTAAAGAAATTAACATGCAGTGGGCTAAGCTTATTTTCCTGCAACGGTCACGCAGTTGACTAATGGAACTTGCTGCCACCAGAGAGTTGCATCCAATTAACCCCTCTTGCTGATGGAACGGTTTCTGTCAGCAAAATGAAGAACAAGGGCATTTCCTTCCCAAAACAGGCAGGAAGTCACACCACTAGGAGACTCCTTCCTTTAGAATTAGGACAGCCTCCCCTTCTCACATCACCCTCTTCAAATTAAACCCCACCTCTTCAGTGGTTAAATATATATTTCTCTAATGCAATCCCCTAAAAGATATCCTTTTCAGGAGAAACTGGAGCACTCTCCAAATCATATGCAGTTGGCCTATTTCATATCCCATCAAAAATGCTCCTTTTCAAAAGGCTGAATGTGGGTCTGCCCCATGAGTAGGGAGCTACTGTAAGTTTATGCATGTGGTGAGAGAGACTTTAGCTAGGATTTCCCCATTCTCTGCCCTTCTACCGCTAATCAGCACCCAGTTTGATTTTTCCACATGCACCTGGCAACCGAGAAATAAAATTTATTATTTAAAAATGCATCTCAAACTTTATAGAGCACCTATTTATGTAGAAAGAAAACATTGTTACAAATGAATTAACAAACCATTTCTGTCTTATCCCCATGACATAAATATCTCTGGGAAACTTGTATTAAAAACAATCATCATAAAAATAGAACGTATGATAATTATAAAATCAAGTGAATGTATCATATGTCAAGAAGCAAAACTCAAAGTGGTTCTTAAATTAATACCAGAAAGTTGTAAATAACATGAAGGGGTTTTTTTTTCCTCCAAAGATGTAAGGAATTAGAAGTAATATCATCAAAAAGAGTGCTGGAATAATATCAAATTATATTTTTGTGAAGATTTCTCTGAAACTGTCCTCTTTCCTTCTAGAGATAAAGGTTTAAATTAACTGAACTCCCAAATGCAGTGAGAAAAAAATCTGTTTATATCAATAAAGGCAGACTAAAACTATTCTTCATATTATTAACTCACAGATTTTAAATTATGGTTAATGAACAGGAAGCTTCATTCTCAGGTGCTCGGAACATAGATCATAGATTAGCTATTCAATATATCTCTGATGAATGTCTATGGAGATTGTCAATCATCCAGGTTACGGTTGTCCAAAAAGTGTTGTTGTTTTTTTTCAAAAGGCAACTGGACAAAAATAAGGAGATGTATTCCAAATGAAAGTAACCTCTTTCTCCACTGAGTTCAAATATTCCAATAATTAAATCAGATTAAAATTTTGAATCATCTATTCAGCATTAAAATCCTCATCATGACCACCAACGCTTTATATTCTTAGAGCCTGGATATAGCCAATAATATCAAATGTCAATCTTTGGTCAACATTATTTTACATCTATGTTTACATCGGTTTGCTTCTGGGCCTGAGTCCCAATTTGCCCCAAGCTTGATACAAGTTCCCAAAACTCTTGAAACCAGTGGGGCCCATATGGTCAGTATATGATTGCATTTGTCTGAGCTCATCCTCAGGAGCACATTGTCCTGAGGCAGAAGCAGCAGCTGGCAGATTTATAGAGGCAATACCTGTCTTGTGCATTTGTGAATGTTGATAATAAAATGTTACCAAGCATGTACTGATGTGTGCAGAATATAACTTGCCACTTCCAGTACTAAACTTCCAATTAGATGGGCCTCAGTGAAGCTGCTGTACTGTATTTAATTATAGATTTCAGACTTCATAATGATCCTTAGCAAAATTAAGTGTGTGGATTCATGCTAGTGAAACTAGACTAAGCTTATATTTCATAAAACATATAATCTAACTGATTCGCATATGCCATTCACACATGTTATTCATTCTGGAATTTGGAATGCCATCCTAAGTTCATTAAAAGCAAAGAATTGGAGTTTTTTAACAGTTTCTCCAGCACAGAAACACTTCCAGTGCTACTCATCACCTTTAAAGCCCAAATAACACAGGGCCAGGCTGTCGATGGGACTGCCTTTCCTGAAGGACATCTACCCATCCTACCATCAAATAGGACAGGCAGGCTATTAGTTCCTTCCTCTGAATATTACTATGTGATGGGAGCTAGAAAGTGTGTCTTTTCTGAAGCAGCTCCTGCCTATGGAGTATTCTGCCCTGTGAAGTTCTGCAGGTCTTCATCCTCCTGGTTCACCGACAAATGCGCGCACGACAAAACCACGGCGATAAAACCGCTACGTCAAAATCGCGCCCACAACAGCGCGCCGACAACAGCGCGCCGACAAAAGCGCGCCTTCAACAAACAACACGAAAACAACGTACTATCCCTAACCCTAACCCTAACCCTAAACCTAACCCTGACCCTAACCCTAACCCTGAACCTAACCCTAATCGTGCTTTTGTCGGCGCGCTTTTGTCAGCGCGGTGTTGTGGGCGCGGTGTTGTGGGCGCGGTGTTGTGGGCGTGGTGTTGTGGGCACGCTGTTGTGGGCGCGCTGTTGTGGGCGCGCTGTTGTGGGCGCGATTTCAACATCGCGGTTTTCTCACCACTGTTTGGTCGGCGCGCGTTTGTCATGCGCGCATTTGTCAGGTCACGCATCCTCCTTGTTGTTAAGTCCCTAAGTCATGTCCAATTCTTCATGACCCCATAGACCAGTGATGGCAAAACTTTTAGGTACTGAGTGCCCCAACCAGAACATATGTGCACGTGCGTGCGCCAGAGCATCGGAAACCCAAAAACCAGCTGGCCAGTGCACATGCTGCCCAACTGGTCTTCGGGTTTCTGGCATGTGCATCGGCCAGCTGGTGTTTGTGCACACAGGAGCACGCATGCCTGTTTTGGGCTGTTTTGGGGGCCATTTTCTGGGCCATTTTTGGAGGCATTTTCCGATGCTTGCGAAGACCAGCACGCCGGAAACCAGAAGAACAACTGGTGATGCCCACAGAGAGGGCTCTGCGTGCCACCTCTAGCACACATGCCATAGGTTTGCCATCACGACCATAGACCATGGCAACCAGGCTCTGCTGTCCTCCACTGTCTGCCGGAGTTTGCACAAATTCAAGATCATTGTGTCAATGACACTATCAAACCTCCTTTTGCCTTCAATCTTTTTCAACATCAGATCAATTTTCTAATGAGCCCTTCCTTCTATTTTGGTGGAAAAGGATTTGAGCTTCAGCCTCAATATCTGTCCTTCCAAAGAACAATCAGGATTGATTTGGTTAGGATGGATTTGATCTGATCTCTTTGCAATCCAATGAACTCTCAAAAAAATCTTATCCAACATTATTCTTCTAGTCTTCCATAAAACTGTGAAGATCTGGCTTTTTGCCCTAAGCACTAAATAAGATTAGGATTATAAATCAGAAGTTTGACTTGGCACCAGGTTTTTGTTGTTTTTAATGTGTTCGTTTTATAATTTTACCATGTTTTTAATGCTGTTTCAGCTTTTGACTGGGAGCCACCCAGAGTTGGGTGGGTAAAATGGGCAGTTATATAAATGATTTAAATAAATAAATAAGCTCACCTGCTACGATTACAACTCCTTTGCAGCTGTAAAAATGTTGCAAAATAGAACAGCTGCTGCCATAATAAGTAAAGAAGGTGAGTGGAAAATAGTAACTGAAATAAGAAAAATTATAGGGAAACTAACAGATATCAAGAATCAGAAATAGTGGAATGTAGAAAAAGAAAACAAGGTAATTGAAATTCAAAGGGAGAGAAAGAGAGATGAGAAGTTAAGAATGTTAATAGCAACTGGTTTGTTGAAAAATGTATGCATGTAACGATAAACCAAATTATGGAAAATATAGCTTTGACATGCTACATCTGAATCCTGGCTTGTCACATTCAAATTCTGTTTCTGACTGACCACTTCTATGTGCACCAAACCAGTGGTGAAATTCAATTTTTTTAAATACTGGTTTTGTGGGCGTGGCTTGGTGGGTGTGGCAGGAGAAGGATAATGCAAAATCTCCATTCCTACCCCACTATGGGGCCAGCCAGAGGTGGTATTTGTCAGTTCTCCAAACTACTCAAAATTTGCACTACCGGTTCCCTAGAACCTGTCAGAACCTGTTGAATTTCATCCCTGTACCAAACTCTGAATTAAAACTTGCTTCTCTGGCAGAAATGCTAGTTCAGATTAAGATGAACTCTATGAATTCCTGATGACCAAATTCACAAAAACACAACTGCATAAAGTACAATATATTATTTGCACATAGACAATCAATTATGGTTTTGCAGAGACAACAAAATTTGCATTCATACTTTAAAAAAAAGGAATTTAAAAAAAATATAACTGAAGATCTAATGTTACAGTTCTGTGGCACTATTGCCTTTCACTATGCAATAAATATCTGGGTGAATGCAGGCATGAAAAACACGTAGTGGTAATATCTGCACAATTCAAGTGGATAGGTAAACTAAATAACATATAGGGCGAACACTCTAAACTAGGGAAAAGCCCTGTTTGGGGTCATTATAAAAAGACTGAAACACAACCATTTGAATCCTCCTCCTGAAACGCTAGTTTTTTCTCTTTTCTTTTGGGAATAATGGCCCTTTCACAATTTTAATAACTTCTATCCCGACATATACACATACATATGCACAATCTAAATTCTGACACCAGTCCTAGAGATTGCCTTTCTTGCTTCAGAGAGAAGCCATTATTCTTTCATACAAAACTAAGACTTTTATTGTAAACATCTACACCAAACATTTAAGTGAGGGCCCGTCATACTGCAGCATGTATGCAGGTGTCAGACTGATTTTTCCCAAGCAGAGACTTTTCTCAAAAGACGAATGGACGTGATCTTTCTGAATCTGTTAATCTAATCATTGGAGAATGGGAAAGCTCTCTGTGTATGCTTGTTTTCTTGCTTGCACAACCAGAGTTCCTTAACTTTATGATTTTAAGCCACTTGTCAGACTAAAGATACCAAGCTGATGTATGTGCTGTCCTCACTAGCAGTGACCATATTTACAATCCAGTGGTGAGTTTCAAAAATTGTTCGAACCTACTCTGTGGGTGTGGCCTCCTTTGTGGGAGTGGCTTGCTGCCCATGTGACCGAATGGGAGTGGCTTGTCGACCATGAGACCAGATATCAAGATGCCGACGACACTTGTCAGAAACACCTTAAATTCCCTCACACACAGCACTGGCATGCATAAGAATAGAATGTAAACTTGTTTTTTAAAAGGCATCTTTGGTTTGCGTTAAAACAACTTCAACACACGCAATGTACTGATTGCACCACAAACGCAGTAGTCATCCTTACCTTTCACAGAGGCACTGAGTTTTATAAATAGGAGCATGATAGACAATCACTGAACACCTGAAGGAGGCCAAAGAGACTAACAAGTTTGGTGAAGTTCAAGGATAGGGCAAGCATTTCAGGCTTATCTATGCAAATAGAATGCCTAACATATTTCAAGTGCTATTATCTTTGGTGTAGGAGGTACTTAGGACATCATTTCTAGTCAGTGCTTAGTATAATATAAACTAGTAAAATGCCCTTTTATAAGAAATCTGGGTATAAAGCTTAAAGTATCAAGTTAAAATGAATAAATGTGATCTAGTCAAACTAGAAATTCCAGGGAATATGATATCTAAAGTACTTCAGAGACACCCCCTAAATTAAATCATCCCTGGCCATAATCGCATGATGTTGTAAGCGTTGCATACAACACTGCACTGACACAGCAAATCCATGCAATCTTGGGTTATTACGTTTCCCTTTTTAAAAAAATCAATATCCCAATAACATTTGTGCTAGCTGGAATGCAAGCTAAGAAATGGGAGAAGCATCATTATTTCTCTAGGATTGATCATAAGAACATAGCCATGCTGGAACTGGCCAATGGCCAGCTTAGTCCAGCCCTTTGTTTCTCATAGAGGCCAATCATGTGTCTCTGAGGATGCTCACAGAATTGGTGGCATGTCCCTCTCCTGCCAGTGTTCCCCTGCCATTAACTTGGAAGCATATTATCCCTTCAACTCAGAAATTATTGGTCTTCAAGACCAATAACTGCAGAGATATGTCCCCCATAAATTTATCCAATCCCATTTTAATGCCATCCAGCTAATAGCACATCTTGTCATAATGAATGGCAAGGTTAATTATGAGATCTATGTAGAAGTACTTTTTTTTCCTCTTTTTTTCCCAATAAGATTCATTAAAAAATATCTAGTCCCGACGTTTTGAGAGGGGAAGAAATTTCTCCCTGGCTACTTTCTTAAGGCCTAATATAAACTTTGACCATGTTGCCATGTTCAGTTCTCTTTTCACAAGTTGAAAAGTTTAAAATGTTCTAGCTTTTTCTTACAAGAAAAGTCTTTGAGTCTTCTGGTCATTTTGATTAACTTTTGAACTATTTCGTTTTTTTAAAAAATGTATCTAAAACAAAAAAATATGTTTATATTCAAAAGAAATAATATTTATAGAACTTTCTGAATTGTTCCAGCTTTATTGGTCCTTCTCCAGAATTGTCAAACATAGTAACTTGAATTATATGTGGTATTCTAGATATATGTTTGTATAATGACGTTATAACGATAGCAGTTTGTTTTCATTTTTTTTTTCTAATAATTTTTCTCTAGCATGCTACTTTCTTTTTCATAATTGCCACACACTGAGTCAAAATCTTCATTGGGTGGGAGTCAGAGTGGGTTCAGAATTCAGATTCCATAAAAGAATTAGGGCAGTTAGACTTGTCATAGTTTATATTTAAATTGAATAACCTTTTCTCTTTGTAGGATGAGCTCTTTCCGGAGTTCTTCAAATCATCTTTGGATTTTACTACTCTGAATAATTTAATACCTGCGAATTTGCCCAGCTCACAGCTTACCCTGCTTATCTCATAGCTTATCTCAAGATCTCTAGAGATTCTATTTTTAATGTCCTTCCACAGAAAAACAATTGCGCATTTAAACCTACTTTTAGTTGTTTTTTGTTTCTTTTTAACCTATTAGTAATCCTTATAAGGACAATTTCTCTAATCTCTGCCTGTAAAGTTTAGCCAAGAGCCTTCAGTAAGAAACCTTGACTAAAAAAAATAGGAACATGTCATTTTCTTGGCAAGTGTAGTATGTAATAGTTTGTGTTATATATCCATCATCTTTTATTATTTTCCATTTTTCTTCCAGGCAAAAAGGTAGATAAAATAATCAAGGTGTGTCTGATAAAAGAAATATTTTATCTGTTCCACAATCAATCTGTTTGAATAATCAATGATATATTTTGGCTGGATTACTGCAACGCGCTCTACATGGGGCTATCCTTGAAAAGTGTTCAGAGACTGCAATTAGTCCAGAATGCAGCCGCGCGAGCGATATTGGGTGTACGCAGATACACCCACGTTACACCTATCCTCCGCGAGCTGCACTGGCTACCTATTGGTCTCCGGACGCAATTCAAGGTGTTGGTTATTACCTTTAAAGCCCTACATGGCTTAGGGCCAGCATACCTGTGAGACCGCCTACTGCCACATTCTTCCCAACGGCCGGTGAGATCCCACTGATTGGGCCTCCTTCAGATGCCGTCAGCCAGACAATGTCGGCTGGCGGCTCCCTGGAGGAGAGCCTTCTCTGTGGCTGCTCCGACCCTTTGGAACGAACTACCCCCAGAAATCCGGACCTCACCCACTCTCATGGCCTTCAGAAAAGCTGTCAAGACCTGGCTATTCCGGCAGGCCTGGGATTGTTGACCTCATTGTTGAGGTCCAGCCCCGATTATAACGAATGTATGTGTGTGGTTTTTAACCTGTTTTTTATTTTCATTTATTATTATTATTATTTTTCTTTCGTTGTAAGCCGCCCGGAGTCCTCCGGGATTGGGCGGCCTATAAATCGTATTAAACTTGAAACTTGAAACTTGAATTTTCAAGTTTCAGTATCATATTGTGCAAAAGATTGGAAATGATTAGAAATACTGAACCTTGAAAATACATCATTATGCATGTCAGAAAGGACATTCTTCACTGAAAATGTTGATTCAATTTCAAAATTAGACAGAAATTTAATTTTGAAAGTTGAAGGATGACAAATTGGATGACAAATCAAAGTATATGATATGTAGATCACCAGTCATGCAAGGTAGATCTCTAGAATTTATTGTAAACTTCTTTTCAGAGATCCGACTGTTAGGGATCAGATTGTTAAAGAAAAAGTCTAGCTCTAGAATTGTTTTGTTTGTATCTTTTCACAAAGAGATTGTGCAAAATAAAAAGGATCATTAACCTTTAAATTAGATATTGAGAAAATCAACATATTTAGCTTTGGGTATACACAGTATCACACATAATGTTGTTACTTTTTTGTTTGTTTGTTTAAGGCAGAGAATGGGCCAAAGACTCTTCTGTCCTTAATTGTACTGTGGAAATAATGACTTTTGTTTCAAAAGCAGTACTTCAGGTAGAAGGTGTGCATTTCAATTTGCGTGCTGATGACTGCTGTTAAATAACAAGTAGTAGGAGTTTCCCAAATGAACCTTTTTAGTTTTAGAATGGATATTTATCTTGAGGACCAGAAACAAACTATGATCTCAAAATAACTCTAATGTATATCTTCACTGGGTCCTCCAGATTTAAAAGGTATACATTAAAATACCGAATGCTTAAAAGGTGGACTTTTAATGATAATGAAAGTCTATTTATCTGCATATCTTAAGGACCACTCAAATGAGAGATATACACGAGACTGGAAAAAATGGATTGATTATATACAAAATAAATACGGGACTAAGAAATTCCAGATAGCTTATACTTAAGATTAGGAATGATTTATATTGTTTAAAGTTAGTTTAGCAAGGAGGAGCTAAGTTCAATGTAAAGATGTTATCAATTTCTTATTCTTTTTTCCAATATATTTTAGACTGTGTTTGTTAAAAATCTATACCGTGTACGGGTTCTGGGAAGTCGGGGGGGGGGGAAGGTTGTGGGGGGTTGGGGGGTGGGTGGGGGGAGGGATATATCAGGTTTGAGATTTTAATGTAATTTGACCCCACATGTATACTGTTTTTTCTTATATTTCCATTACTATTATTATTACTATTTTTTCTTTAAAACTAGGATATGTTAAGGATATTGACATGTAGCGGAAATACACCAATGAGAGGAGGAGTGGGAAACAGAAGGGAAAAGAAAGATGGGAAGAGAAGGATAGGAGAGAGGGTAAGGGGGGAAGATGAGAAGGATAAGGAGGAGTGGATTGTAGACAGAGGAGCAATAGAAAGGAAGGGGAAGTAGAGTAGGAAAGGATGATGGAGGGAAGATAGAAAGTTGGAGGGTGGTAGAAGAAAGAGGTGTATGGAGAGCAGAAGAGCTATAATGGGTTTCTATTTTTCTGGGCATTGTTGACAAGAGGAACTGATGTAATTATTATTTAATACTATGTGATATGGGCTATGTTTAGTATACATGTGAGTGTGTGTTATGAAAATGAAAATGGAAATAAAAATATTACCAAAAGAAAGAAAGAAAGAAAGCTTGTTTAAAAAGTTTTTAAGACTATAATTCTGTAGAGCAGCGGTGGCAAATTCAAGTGCTTAAATCTGGGCCACAGGGCCACTCTGGAAACAGCAAAGGAACAGCCTGTGGTTCTTCTGCCAGCTGAAATGGAGCTCAGGATGCCCCCCCCCCAGCTCCATTTTCGCTGGCATAGGGTTGCAGGAGGCATTGCAGCCTTAAACGGAGATCAGGAGCCTGATTTGCTGACAGAGCGCTTACGCCACCATAGGCGCCCCCGACACAAGTGATGTTGAGCTGGCCTCACCCACCCCAGCCATGCCAACCCCAGCCCTTTGAGGTCAAACACTGTGAAGTACCCGTGGTTCGCTCATGAGGCCAATGTTGAGAAAAGACACGGACACGAGCTTTCTCGGGATGAGGCGACCCAGATTGGGGTCTGGAAGTCCCTTTTATTGAGATAGGACAAAGGCAGGAGGAGCAATCAGCATGTGATTTAAGACAGCCTGTCAAACTACAATTGCTAATCTACTGCTCAGGGAAGTTCTGTCTATATATGGTCAAATCCTGGGCGTCGTTGGGTAAGGCACATCTAGAGTGAACTATCAGGATGTTATGTCCTTTAGGAGTTTGTTTTTTCCTGTGTGGTTCAGCGTGGCTGTGCATGCCCTGTTATGCACTGGGCCATGGGTGACCTCCACACCTACACAAGGAGTTATATGACAACAAAACACAACCCTGATACAGCCCTCAATGAAACCGAGTGTGACACCCCTGCTGTAGCGTTTATACTTACCGTATTTTTCAGAGTATAAGACATACCTTTTTCCCTCAAAAAAAGAGGGTGGAAATTAAACACTGAATACAGCATTTTTGGCCTACTGAAACCCTGCCCCCTTTGCAAAAATGGACATGCAGAGAGTTTGGGAGGCTTGCAAAGTGCTCCTGGGGGCATCATACTCATGCATGCCAGTGCTGTGTGTGAGGTAATTTAAGGTGGTCCTGACAAGTGTCGTCGGCATCTTCATATCCAGTCACATGGGTGGCAAGCCACTCCCACAAAGGAGGCCACACCCACAGAGTAGGTTCCAACAATTTTTGAAACCCACCACTGTGTGTGTGTGTGTGTGTGTGTGTGTGTGTGTTTTGGGTTGTTTTTATCCTAGGCATAGGTTTTTCCTGTCAACTGTATGTTTTTTTCTTTTGGCAATCTGATCTCCTGTTTTGGCCTGCAGTAGCTTTGTTGCTCCGATGATATCCAGGGCTGTTTCCTCATATCTTCCTCTACCCTTACTAATATTTCTAACTGCCTTACAGCTATTTCTGCTTCAATGATTTGTCATAATCGCAAACTCAGTATGCAGAAAGCAGAATTTATTGTATTGTCCCCTAAACCACTTTCACCTCCGTGCTCTCTTTCTCAAATGATAGCATTACTCTTCAGTCTTCTCAGCAAGGCTAAGAAGCTAAAATGTTATCTTTGTTTCCTTATCTTCTCCTTCTCTGTCTCAGCCTATTTTAGTACACTAGCTGAAACCTGTCACTTCTCTGCCTGTTATATTAATTATAATCATTATTATTTAACCACCATCAGAAACAGTAATTCCATATTATTCCACTGAATATAATTACATTTTGCAGACTGATCATCCCGTTCTGAGGACGAAAAGGCAGGTCTTCTATTTATTGACGAGGGTTCGAAAATTTAGCAAGCAGAAGGATGGGAATTGTTCTAGGTTTCCATATAGCTTATTTAAACATCCCTTTCAGCCCTACTCATTCCTCCTCTGCCGTATTGGTTTTATTTGGTTGTTCAAAGTTGACTCAGCCTTCCATCCTTCTGAAGTGGATAAAACGACTCAAATTGTTGGGAGCAATATGCCGACTCTGTAAACTGCTTAGAGAGGACTGTAAAAGTGCTATGAAGTGCTATTAATATATATAATATATAAGTGCTATTGCTATTGCTATTGCTATTGCTATTGCTATTCCTAAGATCAAAGTTTCCTAGTCTTGAAATGTGCTGGCCCAGGACAATATTGGGAAGGTAGAGAGGCGACCCCAAATTATACTTCTGTTCTGAACTTAAAGCCACTTTCTCCAATTTCAGAAGAATGAAATCAAGTGCCCTTTTGTTCTGCTGCTTAATTTTTTTTTCCCTTCATACAAGCAACAAAATAAGCTGAGAAAGCTCTTGAAAACAAGGATTGGATTCCAGCTTTAAACCAAACTTTAAAACCAACCTACCAAAAATTTCAATACCTCCTGAATTGCAAGAGTACTATGCATTGCTCTATTGCTTCGTTCAATAATTGGCATTGCCTTTTACTTGTTTCGACCCACAGAGATCAATCCAGAGAATTTTGTGCACACAGATAGCCCACATGTTGCCTACTGTGCAAAAGGATATATATACACAATTAAACTGCTTCAAGTGTGTGCATATATTTCATTTCCATTTGTGTTTAGTGTATCATGTAATGTTTTGAGTGACTGATTACAAATCACTTCCCTATAACTCACCTGTTTCTTTTTCTATTCTTGGATTTTTCTCTCTCCATTATTACCCATAATTGGATAACTTCTCTCAATTTTCCTGAAAGAAGACTGAAGATAGGATTTCTGTTTAACTTTAAATATCAACAATCAGACAGGATATTGCTACATTTTAAAGTAAGAAAATGACATTTAATAACTTTCATTTTTTTCCCTATGCGGGAGATTAATTTATGATCTGAGTCAATATTACTTTTAAAATCTTTCTCTTTACTCTCCCCCTTCCATGATGAAACCCAAAGATCATTTTATTTGGAATTTGGAATGTTATATCTTTCACTGTGTACATCAAGGTTAGAATTTTCGGCTCAATATCTAATTATCTTGTTTACAAATTTGCTTCAAATCAAGCATCCAAAAACGACTAGCTTCTTATATAACAAACTTATGCAGCTTTATAAAAAAAACAATACAATGGATCTCTTTGTGTTCCCTGAAAATATGTGAAGAGCCTACAAGGTGTGATTGTGAAAGCTATTTCTCACTAATTACTATTAGTATCATCAACCCTCATTTAGGTAATACAAAGCCTATCTTTATTATAATTCTTATGCTATGACACTGGCTAATTCTAGATGAGACTACAGGAAAAATAAACTTCAATCTATAATCTTAAATATATATTGGGGCATTATCATCTTTTGATGTTTCACATGTCATTTCTTTGATTAATAGTAATATAGAAACAATCCTGAAGTTAATTTTTGACATTACAAGCTGCATGAGATGACATTTCTCTGCCATTTTCATATAGATCCTTTTTAAATACGTTATTTGGGAACCTGGGTATTTTCTGTAGCAATGGGATTCTCTGGGCATGAAAATTACACTGTTGTGGGTATTGTTATTTAAATTTGCTTTAAAACGTGTGGATGCTGCTCCTCATTACTGATATAATATATAAAGAGGAGGAGGAGGAGGAGGAGGAGGAGGAGGAGGAGGAGGAGGAGGAGGAGGAGGAGGAGGAGGAGGAGGAAATCTGCCAAATGATTCCTTGTCTCCCTGGGCCAGATAGGCAATTGGAGTTTAGCCTCTTCCATCTATATGGTTGGATAGAAAGAAGCAGCAACTCTGTTCCAACTGATGATCAGTTGTGATCAGCATCTTGGAGAGGAGATAGATTCTAATATCCGAGGCTTCGGTGTATCTAGAATATGTTCCTTTGTTTTGGGTCCTCCAGATTTAAAAGGTATACATTAAAATACCAAATGCTTAAAAGGTGGACTGTGATAATGAAAGTCTATTTGTTTAAAAAGTTTTTAAGACTATAATTCTGTAGAGCAGTGGTAACTCTGTTCCAACTGATGATCAGTTGTGATCAGCACCTTGGAGAGGAGATAGATCCTAATATCCAAAGCTTCGGTGTATCTAGAATATGTTCCTTTGTTTTGGAAAAACAGTACAGGTAGTCCTTTACTTCTGACCACAATTGAGTCCAAAATTTATGTAGTTGAGAATTTGTTAAGTGAGTTTTGCTCCATTTTACAACATTTCTCGCTATATATGTTAAGTGAATCACTGCAGTTGATAAGCTAGTAACCTGGTTGTTAAGTGAATCTGCCTTCCCCATTGGCTTTGCCTGTCAGAAGGTTGAAAAAAGTGATAATCTGACCCTGGGAAGCTGCAATGGTTATAAGTATGAACCAGTTGCCAAGCATCTGAATTCTGATCACATAATCATGCAAAGGTCGTAACTGTGAAAAATGGTTGTAAGTCACTTTTTAGTACTGTTATAACTTTGAGCCGAGGTGGCGCAGTGGTTAAATGCAGCACTGCAGGCTACTTCAGCTGACTGCAGTTCTGCAGTTCGGCTGTTCAAATCTCACCGGCTCAGGGTTGACTCAGCCTTCCATCCTTCCAAGGTGGGTAAAATGAGGACCCGGATTGTTGTTGGGGGCGATATGCTGACTCTGTAAACCGCTTAGAGAGGGCTGAAAGCCCTATGAAGCGGTATATAAGTCTAACTGCTATTGCTATTGCTATTGAATGGTCACTAAATGAATTTGAGGACTACCTGTAATTAATCTGGTAGTTTGGTTGGTTGTTAGGTATATAGGGAGACGTGGCACGACAAAACCACGCTTGACTAAAGTGCGCCCGATTAAACCGCATCGCTGACGTCATCAACAGGGCGACAACAGCGAGCACGGAGAAAGAAGGGCGCTTTAAATAGCGCTTTGAAAGCAAGCCGATTCAAGTTAAGGTAAGGGTTAGGTTTAGGGTTAGGGTTAGGGTTAGGTTTAGGTTTAGGGTTAGGTTTAGGGTTAGGTTTAGGGTTAGGTTAAGGTTTAGGTTTAGGTTTAGGGTTAGGTTAAGGGTTAGGTTAAGGGTTAGGTTTAGGGTTAGGTTTAGGATTAGGTTTAGGGGGGTTAGGTTTAGATTTAGGGGTTAATTTTAGGTTTAGCTTTTACAGCGTGCTTTTTTCTCCGCGCTGTTGTCGCGCTGTGATGACGTCAGCTACGCGGTTTCGTCAAGCACCCTTTAGTCGAACACGGTTTTGTGGTGGAACCATAGGTAGACACACACACACCTGGACAGATACAAAGATAGGTAAAACACTAAATAGTTGGAAATTTAAAGAAAGAAAGAGGGAGGATTAGTGTGCAGGGCTTACTATAAATTTGAAAAAAATATGTCTTGTTTACTAGTTATATCCCATCATGTATGTATATTCACCAATTTGACATGTCTATATCAAATTAGCAGCCAGGTATTGAGAGAATGTGAAAGGACCTGATGCTATATAGTAATTACCACGATAATCTAGAAGATACACGGTGTTTGGGTTTTACTTAGAATTTAATGATGGCAGTTCTTACATATTCAAATCAATAATAACATTCAAAATGTCTTCAATGAGATCAAATTTTCATGCAATTAATTTCTTCTGCTCCAAAGCTACAGGACATAGTTCTGTCTTTTATGTGTTCATTTGAATCTCTGAAGACAAAAATTGCTCTATGATCATTAATATGAAGCAAGCCATCTGGTGCTGATATTTTTTTCTCTTTGTTGGTTAAGGAAACAATCCTAATGTTGCAATTATTATAAGCATGATTTTTATTAGTTAATTTTCTTAAACAATCAAATGCAGAGAAGAGAATGAGATGTGGCATGACAGATTGTAGCTGTTGTATCTAGTGGGCCCCAAAGGCAGCAATTTATGTCTTAAAAATGCACTAATTATACATGTCTGTTACTGCCTGTAATGGCCCCCAAATGGTTAAGAATGGAGCATACTGACACCAAATATTGCTGCAAAAGTACTAATCATTAAAATGAAATGTAGATTGCTTTTTATGTTTGGCGCAGCGTTGTGCCACTTAACCGAACAGAATTATAAGGTGATGTTGATCCCCAAATGTAAAAGACGTAAGTGTTTATAGACATTAAATGGAAACTGCCTGGGAAATGTGACAGCACTTCCTAGCAGCCCTGTCCCAAAGCTTGCGATGGTGTAACATCTCCTTGCCCACTTCTATGTTTTTCCATGCACACACATTTATGGAAAGTCTCTCTGCAGTTTTATGAGTGATGTTGAAGCCCATTTTATAATTTGGATGCAAGATTTGCATGCCTGATTTATTTCTGTCTTAGGGGATTAATTTGCAGACAGGGATGTTGAAATGGGCACCATTGTGGATCTTCTTATGATTTAACAAACAAACATCAGCATTGTCCTTAACTCAGTGATGGCCATATGAAATTATTGTTTTCCGTATTAAAGATATGATGGACCGTTTCTATTATTGATTGCAGCTGCTGATGGAATTGTTGAATAGACATTCTCTGGCAGGAATGCCCTGTGTCTATTTGTTTAATATAGTCATCTGCCTGGTTTGTAGCCTAGTGGGAAAATTCTACCACTATTTGGTCTCCTCCGGATTCCATCTGCCAGCCAATGTCGGCTGGCGACCCCCCAGGGGAGAGCCTTCTCTGTTGCAGCTCCAGCCCTCTGGAATGATCTCCCTGTCGAGATCCGGACCCTTACTACCCTCCCGGCCTTCCGCAAAGCCACGAAGTCCTGGCTGCTCCAGCTGGCCGGGGGGGCTGTGAAATATCCAGCCCCACGGAAATTGTGAATGTTGTGGTTTTGTTTTTAAAGTGTTGTCTTTGTCTAGTTTCCCCCCTTTCCCTTGTCTATTGTGAGCCGCCCGGAGTCCTTCGGGAGTGGGCGGCATACAAGACAAATAAAATCAAAATCAAATCAATCAAATTTGAATACCGCACTTTGCATAGGCAATCTGGAATGTTGTATATGTAAGCTAAAAAGTTAATTCATGACTTATTTTATTTAAAAAAAAATATGTTCACAAATCTTCAAATGTGCTTATGCAAATTGGTCCTGTGTGACTTCTAGTCCCCAGAATCTGTTAGAAAATGGTTACAGCTGTTATTGAGAGAGGAATTGTGGATGCTCTTTCAAAATGGTTGCCTTTGCAGACTTGGCTAATCATAAAAGAAATTTCTACCCTCTTAGCAGGGCCCACTCCTCAAAAATGACTGTAAGCATGCATCATTCTCTTTTTTAATGAAGGTCTATGTGGGAATTAAGATTAGGAGCCGAGGTGGCGCAGTGGTTAGGGTGCAGTACTGCAGGCCACTTCAGCTGACTGTTATCTGCAGTTCAGCGGTTCAAATCTCACCGGCTCAAGGTTGACTCAGCCTTCCATCCTTCCGAGGTGGGTGAAATGAGGACCCAGACTGTGGGGGCGATATGCTGACTCTGTAAACCGCTTAGAGAGGGCTGAAAGCCCTATGAAGCGGTATATAAGTCTAACTGCTATTGCTATTATACTAAAGTTGGGGTTTTGCTTTGTACTAGATTAACTTCCTCTTAAGAAAAAAAGATTCTTACAGGATTCTACAGCAATATGTAGGATAAGGACCCAGGCTGGCATGCAGAGAATGTCATCAGCAACACTGATGATCACAGGGATGAATTTGGCATCCAGGGACTAAAACAATCCCCGACATTTTCAGATACGACAAATGGTGAAACAGTATGTCAAACCCAATTTATTCTTCTTAATAATGGGAGTTTTCCCTACACCAAGGAGATAACAGCTTGAAAATATTGGCTAATGAAAGTATTCTTTTGATCATTTGTTCTTATAAAAGTCCTAGAACGCAGGTTTCAAAATCGCCGTGTCATGTTGCTGTCATGTGACGTATCGCAACATTTTTTTCCCCGGCGGGGAGCTGGGGTAGGTGTGGCCTGTGCATGATGCATCCGGGCCACGGGCCACCAGTTTGACACCCCTACCCTAGAAAGTAGACCAATAATTATAACCATATTATAGATATGAAGCGAGAAATAATCTGGTTCTGAAATGTTGCTTAATGGTATCCTTCAAGCTCATGGCTAAGTTAAAATTTAACACAAGTTTCTAAGTTCATGTTTTTAAAACTATGTTACATTAGCTCTTCCATTGTTTAGGATTACTTTTCTTACTTAGGACTTCCTTGCTTCAGGCAGACTCCACGTTTCTTTTATGCCCATGGCAACTTTGCACCTGTTCCAGTGGTGGGTCTCAAAAATTGTAGGAACCTACTCTGTGGGTGTGGCCTCCTTTGTGGGAGTGGCTTGCCACCCATGTCACCGGATGGGAGTGGCTTGCTGCCCATGTGACCAGATGGGAGTGGCTTGCCGCCCATGTGACCGGATATGAAATTATGAATTAGTACTTAGGTCGGTCCAAGTAGCTATTCAGAAGTTAGTGGTTAGAAGTAATTGTAAAGCAAGATATGGAATTAAAACCAGAAATATTTTGTTGGCTATTTGAAATGGAGTATAATATATATTTAATTTTACACATGTTAGCAGCTGCTGGAATTGTGTTTGCACAACAGTGGAAAAACAGAGATATGTAGATGAATAAATATTACAATGTGCAGGAATAAATAAATTGACAATTAAAATCAAGAAGGCTTTGAATACTTTTTCACGTGGGATTGGTTTTAGCAATTGCCAACTAACGGAAACAGAAATTAGAAATCTAAAAGTATGAAAGAAAACACCAATTATGTAAGGAAAGGTCCCTAAAATGTATAAGGAAATATTACTAGATCATTATTAATGCGTAGATAACTGCAGGACATTACACACCCACCAGTGGTGGGTTTCAAAAATTTTTGGAACTTCTTCTGTAGGTATGGCCTGCTTTCCAGGTCCACTGGTGGAACCTCTTCTAACTGGTTTGGTAGATTTGACGAACTGGTTCTACCGAATAGGTGCGAACTGGTAGGAACCCACCTCTGACCTGTTCCTAGGAAATATGTTATGGGCTTTTTTAAGAGGCTTATATAAGTAATCTCTCTTTTCCTTCTTGGAAAACTCAAATTGTAAAACTTCCAAGAATTTAGTATTCTGCCAGATTCTTTTCTGAACAGGAATTACTAGACCTGAGGGGGGGAAACACAATGACCATAGGATGGCAGCAAAAATGATAGTTGTATTTGTATTTCAACTTTTGCCATCTAGTGCTCATCTGAACCTTTGCAATCCCATTCTGGCAGCCCAATCATTTCCTTCTGAACTTTTTTTCTTATAAATAACTGTTTTCAAGAGAGGCAAATTATGGAAATTAATGTATGTCAGTTCTATGCATGGCATAAAAGACCTGCCTTGACTGGTGAAATGTAGAAGAGCTTTCATATTTGATCTTTCATATTTATACATTCTGCTCTTTCGACCATCTGAAAATAAGGGGGCAATATCTGAAGTTAGAGTTTCTCCCAAGATCAGCATTTTCTTTCTAATCCTGGAGGGGACATCCAAATAATTGTGGAAAATATCCTTCCATATATTATAGGATCTCAATCTTAAATATTGAAAGTATTAATACAGTTATTTCAGTGCTGGCTTCAAAAATTCTGTGTCATTTCTTTCTTATATACTGAGGTACAATAGCTAACTCGTGTAACTTCTGACCTAATAAGAATTGTGATAGCTTTAAAGTTGCATAATTTTGCCAAATCTACACAGAGCTAATCAAGTCAATATATAAATTATAGCCTATACAGTTTGATTTTGTGTTGATTTGGCTTGGGTCATTCTTCTGTTAAAGTCACAAGTCCTTCCCTTATACTATCAAGCGATTTTTTGGCTAATGAACAAATAAAACATCTGTGTTTCCAATACTCCTTGTTAATAGAGCCGAGGTGGCGCAGTGGTTAGAGTGCAGCATTGCAGGCTACTTCAGCTGACTGCTAGTTCGGCAGTTTGGCTGTTCAAATCTCACCGGCTCAAGGTTGACTCAGCCTTCCAACCTTCCGAGGTGGGTGAAATGAGGACCCAGACTGTGGGGGCGATATGCTGACTCTGTAAACCGCTTAGAGAGGGCTGAAAGCCCTATGAAGCGGTATATAAGTCTAACTGCTATTGCTATTGCTAACGTTTATATACAATTATTACTGAAATAACAAATGAGAACATTGCCTTGAAATAGGATGTGCATACATAGATGTGATGTGATGTGATGTGTGGGGGTGTAGTTCCCTTTTAAAAAAAACAACAGCCATAGAATATCCATTGTAATTTTAATTATATGCTCTTCTCATTTGCTAATTGTGAAACATTCACTATTACTTGTGTCAAGAAGATAATTGGCTTCCAAAAGATGAACGATAAACAAGGGTTTATAGAAAAGTGTTTTGGTTGAGAACAATATGGCTCATAAAAAGAATTTATTTTATTTTAGTAAGTTTTAAGAAAAAAGGAAATAATAGATGTGTTTTCCAAGGCAAAAAAAGCCTGTGGCTATTTGGCAAGAAATGACTGCAATTTAAAATTCATGTTCTATTAAGAAGTTCTGATTAAATTGTAAGGACCTTGGGAAAAGAAGGAATGATAAGCTAGTTGTGCCTTGACTGCACTGTAGTTTTGTGTTGGCTTGTCTCTTGGGAAGCTAACTTTACATAGTTACCCAAAGCGCTTTTGATTTTCCAAGTATGGGCAAGGTAAACACTAACATGAGCATGCATTAATTTCAAGATGTGAAGCATTGGCAATATTATCTGTGAATAATATTCTTCTTATTTTGACATCTGCTGCTGCTCTCCTCTTATGAGTATTGCTCCTTACATTAATGAAATTATCGAATGATTACAAATTGGAAAAAGACTCCTCCTACCTTCCAAGGAATTCAGTCAGACAGTGGAGTAGGATGCTATCAAAGGCAGAGAAGAGCCAAGATCAGTGGTGGGATTCAGCCAGCTTGCACCTGTTTGGGAGAACCAGTTGTTAACTTTATAAGCAGTTCAGAGAACCGGTTGTTGGAAAAAAGCTAATTTTGTTTTTTTTCCACTTTACAGGACTAATCCTCTAAGGCAGTGGTCTCCAACCTTGGCAACTTTAAGACTTGTGGACTTCAGCTCCCAGAGTATATATATGTGACACAATACATACCTATTTCCCTGGCTCAGCTGATAAAGGAGGAGAATCTGTGGCTTAGTGGCTAACACATCTGCCTAATATGTAATACAGCACAGGTTCAAATCCCAATAACTCTCTGGGAGTTGAAGTCCACAGGTCTTAAAGTTGCCAAGGTTGGAGACCACTGCTCTAAGGAAGGCAGGAAGGAAACATTCTGGTGTTGTTTCTAGCCTAATCTTTATTGCCCTGCTTACAGAAACTGCCTCTCTGGTTAACCCTTATCACATTGTAACAGCTAATGTGAAGCCCCCATTGATGTGAATGACTTTGAGTTGGCCACACCCAAATGGTCACACGACCACTGAGTCACACCTACCCAGCTGATCATTAGGGCATAGAACTGGTCTTTAAATTATTTGAATCCCACCAAGCCAAGTTATAACTCTGATACCAAAGGGGTCGAGAATCATCCAACGTGCTTCAGTCAAAACTGTCCCATGAACCTCAAGGAGGTTTATATTAATGACAATACCTCTAATATTTAAAGTGTCTCTGCCTTTTAGAAAAGATTTTTTCCCAACTTGGTAGTCTCCCAATGTCTTGAACTCTATCTCCCATCATCCCTGTATTTAATAAAGCTTACAAGAATTAAAGTCAAACACCACCAATTTTGGTTCACCAGTTTGGGAAAAGTCTACCTTAGAACAAACAGCTGTAGACAAATTTAGAAAACTCATTTCCACTTTCTAACATTGCTGGATCTTCCTGTACTTATGGCTTACTAGCTGTGGAAGTTACAGTCATGATCCTCGGAGAGCCTACTTTTCAGAATACATTTTATGTGAAGTGCTGCAGATTTGATTCCTTGTTAAGAAATCAGTGCATCTGAAGCGATAAGCCAAGTTTGTAAAATAACTGAGTTTGGAATGAATAGATAGATAATTAGTTACACAATAAAGTCCAAACAATATTGATGGAATCTCTCTCAAAATATGAAAGAAGGCAAAGTATTTGTTTCTTTGTTACGTTATCTAAGACTGAACAATAGAAAGAAATGATTTTGTTAGCAAAAATAAGACTGGTGGGGTTTTTTAAAACACAAGTACACATTTCACGTGTTTGTGTGTGTGTGTGTGTGTGTGTGTGTGTGTGTGTGTGTGTGTTCTTAGTTGTGTTAGAAGAAATCTCCATCTGGGTTCTGTAGGAAGTTACCACCCAGCTCTCTCCCAGAAAAATGAAATATCCTAGGAAATATTGAAATGGCAGAATATTTCTCTGGATGTGGGGGAAAAACAGGACAATAAACAGTGCCCTACAGAATTGCTACTATATATGTAGTTCATATGTAGTAAATCTTTCTTCGAATAGGCCTCATAGTAACCCCTAGATGTTTTAAATGCTTGCTATCATAATCTCTTGCCTCTGACCAGGCTGTATACAAAGAGATAAGGAAATCCAAAATACCTGAAGGTCACCACGGTGTATTTGTGCCTTAAAACATTTAATTTCATATTGAATGTTCTCTATAACATGTTATGTTATTATTCATTGTTTGTTATTACAAAATTCTAACTATATATGTTTGCATCTCTCTGTCTCTCTCTGTCTCTGTCTCTGTCTGTCTCTCTCTCTCTCTCTCTTTGTTTGTGTGTGTGTGAGAGATCTGAGACAGATAACCTAGTGGCTGTGTGTCAATGGGCATATTGATATTTGTGGGAAACACAATGCTGATCTCTACTTGGAATAATCAAAAAATCTTAATTTTCCTATCTGTAAAATGGTTATTATCATGATGTTGACATTCTTTTGACATTCCTCTGAACTCAAGACTACTGTAAAAAAAAAGTCACCCGTGTAAGCCCGCTGTAAGTTAACTGTCTGATTACCTTTAAGTTGAAATGGCTGGTGATATTCAACCTGGTTTGCAAACAATTCCCTTGCTTGTTTCATTATTCCCATTTTTCAGAAGGAAAGCTAGAACTGATCAATAGGGACATATTTGTCCTTGCCCAATAAGTTTCCAATTGATTAGGGATTCGGGCCCAGCTCATCAAAGACCAACAGTGCCATCCACTGGGCCTTGGTGACATTTATTAACATATGAAGTGGTCTAACACAAAGGGCATAAAAAGATGGAATTTACTAATAGATGGCTAGTTGACTCTAAAAAGAGAATTGGATTTCACTTGTCTGGAAGCACCTCACCGCCCCCACAAAATATATTGTCAAATAAAGAAAACTGGAGGAATGAAGTAATCACATTTGTCTGTGTGTTCTGTTGGAGAGCTATGAAGAGTGGAAGGGCTTGTTATTATATGGAAGGATCCGTTCACAAAGTCATTCTCAAGAGTTCTATAATTCACAGTGCACAATAAAGCTCAGAAATGCAAAATAATAATCTCACAAGTAACAAATAGCTTTAATTGAGATCAATCAATAGGCTCCAAAAGTAGGTGTAAACTTGTGATTTCTCTAGAACTCTAGCAGGTGAACTGGTGCTAAAGGCAAGAGAAAGAAAGAAGCAGGTACATTAAAAACTCTGCTTGTTATTACAATAATTAAGTATATGGCTGATGGTTACTTTTTGAAACTGCAGACTAAATGAATTAGTCACTGGTAGATGTCGTAAATATGAAATTATTCCTGGGTCATGAAGCAAGATTTGAATGGCATGGTATCTGACAGTGGTGGGTTTCGAAAATTGTTCGAACCTACTCTGTGTGTGTGGCCTCCTTTGTGGGAGTGGCTTGCTGCCCATGTGACTGGATGGGAGTGGCTTGCCACACATGTGACCGGATATGAAGATGCCGACGACACTTGTCAGAACCACCTTAAATTACCTCACACACAGCACTGGCATGCATAAGAATATGATGTCAACTTGTTTTTTAAAAGGCATCTTTGGTTTGCGTTAAAACAACTTCAACACACACAATGTTCTGATTGCACCACAAACGCAGTAGTCATCCTTACCTTTCACAGAGGCACTGAGTTTTATAAATATGAGCATGATAGTGTAGAATAATCATATCCAAGGACCAGTGGTGGGTTTCAAAAAATTTTGGAGCCTCTTCTGTAGGTGTGGCCTGCTTTCCGGGTCCACCGGTGGAACCTCTTCTAACCGGTTCAGTAGATTTGACGAACCGGTTCTACCGAATAGATGCGAACTGGTAGGAACCCACCTCTGGTATCTGACATGTAAAACTCAGAGGGTAGAAGTATAGAAAAACATGACTATCTTTGCATTATCAAAGTGGAAAGCTGATTCTAGCTATATGCTGTTTAAAAAACAGCAGAAGCCACATTGTATAATATTATTTAATAATTGAGATGGAATATATAGACCTCATCAGGTTATAGAAAATCAGGGAAGAATTCACTTTGGGCAACTATATATATAGTATTTTTCTCACTGCTGAATGGCATTTTGTTGGATGGCGGGCATTGTTCAAGTCTGTCAAGATCCTTCTGTGTTCAAGTGTTGGATATTCCCTCCTGCTTGGTGCTGTTTGCAAATATGATGAGTTCCTCTTCTATCTCCTCATCTATATATCTCCTCCTCCTTCTATCTCCTCATCTTAGCCCCAGGGGCTAAGACAGAACCATGGGGTACCCCACTGGGGCTAAATCCCATTTGCTCCCAAATGTTTAAGGAGAGAAAGTCAACAAGGTATTAAAACTCAAATAAGTGCACAGGGCTGTTTAGTTAGTTTCCTTGCTCAGCCAGTGTCATATTGAGTTGTAAGTCTACAAATAAGTGAAGTTCAATTCATAGTATTATCTACATCAGTAATCAAAGCTGTTGGTCTCCAATTTACTTTCAAAGCACTTATGACAACTAGAGGCAGAATCTATCTCATTCACCAGTCCAGAGCAGGCAAGGCTGAATAATTTCAATCTACATTTCTATATTTGGGGGAGACTAAAGAACAAAATGTGGATAAAAATTATCCAATTTATCCCTTTAAAAATCAATGTCTCTAAAAATTTTCATTTGTGGGATGTTTGTTTTCAAAAGGAGTACTGTAAACTGTTCTTAGGCACTCATTCTATTTCTTTTAATTTATCTCAAACTGAAATACATCAACCCAGAAATATCAGTCTGAACATTTCAGTGATCTTACTATCAGCCGCATTCCCCCGTAGACCCAAGACAGAATACAAGTTGTCGGTCCTCTAGGATGAATGGGACTGCTGAGTTATTTTATGAGTATTTCAGCTGGTAGCATAAGGGGAATTGGGCTATGAACTTTAAGAAACCTAAGACGCACATAATTGGTGACATAATTATCTTGATGTTATAGAATGAATAGACGCTTCATACACACAAACATACATTCATTGTTATCAACTTTACAGAGATATAGCTTGCTAGATATCTTACAATTACAGCTTTTTAATACTAAAATAGAAACACACTCACTGAAAAATTAACATTACAATGAAATTTAGGGCAACTTACCAAAACATGCTTCAGAAATCTTACTCAATGACACATCAACTATTAAAACATGCAAAATGGTAACATTAAGATTACATCATTACACAATACTAAACCACAATCAGCAAAAAGAAATTTGCAGCTGGGAACCACACTTTTTAACTTTAAGTAGTGGTGAAAGACTATGATGGATCAGAATGTAATGCCACAATGACACTCCGCTAGGATTTGTAATCCTTCTCTCAATTCTTTTGGAGAGAAAAAAAATTAACATTTTAAACATCCAGACAACCATTCATTCTTTAATTTCCCCCCTGGAAATAAACATGAAATTGAGCTTTTTTTATTGGCTGATATATCAGTGAATTTGAATGATGTGATCTAGAAGGAAACTTTGAAAGCCACAAAGTAGTATTTAAAGTATGTATCCATATATAATTCCTTTGTCACCATAATAATTCAATGTGCCTGTCTTTCATAATATTCAGTAGAGTGTAGGCATGGAGCTTTCCTTGTCAGATTACACAGAAATTAATAGCAGAAAGTAATAGTCAAATGCATCTAATTCAATGATTCACAGGAAAAATCTTTCATGATGAAATGTTTAATGAGTCTTATAATTCTGTATTCTTCTGCATTGCTTGTCTAACTTCCTGTGGAAGAACCAATCCATTATAATTAAATTATTGGTAAAAGCCAATATAAATTGGTTAAATAAAAGCAATATCTATATTGTAAAGTCTATAATGCAGCAGATGCATTAAAATTTACTATCTCATAACATTAGATTGGACGATTGTATTCCCAATACAGGATCTAATTGAGCTCTCTGGTATTCAAAGGCAGTGAATATTTAGTTTCCCTAAGCTGCTATAACTATACTAAACAAAAACCCTGGACCCAAATTAAAACAAAAAGTAGTCATGACTTTCCATGATATGTAACTAAGAGGACAGAAAAGAACAGAAAATCTGTAATACATTAAATTCCTTTTTCTTTAACAGTCTGTAAACTAAAATATCTACACAAGATATTCAAAATAGTGGGTGGCCATAACATGAAATATGTATCCCCACATTCTAGTGATGTGGATAACTGAATTATTTATTATAATCTGGTTATTTGGTTTTAATGGAAAACTGGCTGTGTTCACATAAAATCCTACATCAGGATGTTTAAACCAGTTTGTTGAACAAGTATGCTTGTTCAGGCAAAAAAGTGATGCTACTATGGATGGGATAACTGATCACACAAGTTTTTTTTTTAATAGTTTACTCTTATGTACAAAACAGGTCCGAACCATCAAATCTTGACTATTCATTACTAACTTTATTTAACATCTTAAATATATTTATTTATGGCCCTCACCTTGTTTCTACAACTTTAAATTTTCCTATCCCAGTCAGTATTTTGGAAGGTGAAGCCCAGCACATCTGGAGAAGGTTTGGTTTGTTTATCAGATGGATATTATGTCTTTTCTCCAGAAACGTGTTTGAATTCCTACACCACCATCCTACTCTGGACTCAGAGACTAAATGATCCCAGGGCAGCCAGGGAGTTCCTAAATCTGAAATCCATTACCACACCATATTAGTGAAGGTGGCCCTAATCAGAAGATAGTAGAAACTATTTAACATTCAATAAGTTTGTTCTCCATACTATCAGAAATGTAACTATGCCATAGTCCAAACATTTGACAGAAGTTAGTAAATAAAAGAGAAAAGAAAATCAACCTAATCAGGAGAAAGTCAGATTTATTTATTTATTTTGTTATGTCTGGAGAGATTTCCAACTATAACAATGTATAGCTTTGAGCTTCTGACAGATGCTAATGAACTGTTGTTTACATGTTTGATTTACTGCCTAAACAAAGATAAGACATGCTCTTGAAAACACATTGAATACACAATCCAAACACATCCATTAAATCTGTCACAATAAACATGACAGCTTTCTTCTAACCTAACAACTGGCATGCCTCATTTACATATTAATGAGAAAACTGGGATCAGAAAGCACAAATTGCTTCTGTCTTGTGAAGGGGAAGTTACTGATCGACAGACAGCAGTGTACTCCCGAGCGTAAATACCACAAGTAAATACCTCTGCCATTTTAATAGATCTTACTTTTATTTGTGGAATCAAATCAATAATTATTCAGTCATTGTTTCTGATACATTACAGAGGTAGATGCCAGAGTTATATTACCATCCCTAAGTATTGTATCCCTCTCTATTCACCCAGTCTATAAATATTTACACACACAGGATTTACCCAAGCAATTCACATGTACAAGAGATAAGTATTTTGTTATACCTTTTTAATTAGCTTTTAAAAATCTTTGACACTATTTTTAAAAAATCAAGCAAATCTATAAAAACTATTCCTTCTACTAAAAAAAAAGCTAACAAATTCTTGAGAGAAGCAGAAAGTTGAATTGTTCAGCGTCTTGGCCTTGTTTTTTAAGCTGTATCTGACTCTACAAATGTTGCTCCCTAAGGAAGTGCAGGGGAATTTTCTGAAGAGTAAAGCAATATTTTATGACGGCAACACAAGCACAAATCTATCTTATCTACTGTACAAATAATGAGCTGACTTTAGCCTAGGGAAAAGATCTTCAGCATAAGTGATGCTTATTGGGAAAATACTGCAAATGTCACAATACAATATGATGAGCACTATAACTAAAATATTGTTCGACAGCCAAATTTACTCTCTGACTTCTATTGGCATAAATGTAAGTTGTACATGGGCGATGCCCAAATGAGTAGTGTTTGGAGGGGAAAGGATAAATTAGATTATTAAAATTCTTGGTATCTGAAACTGAATTGTAGGCCCTACTGGGGCTTTTACAAGAGCTTGTTTCTGTACAGATTTACCCATGAACACTTTTTGTTTTACTCGCTGTGATTTACATACCCATTGGCTACAAATGCACACACCTCACCTCAAAGATGAGCAGTGTGTGGTTTACCAGAAGTTATTAATCCCTAACAGGCCTCCTGTGGGATGATGGGAATTACATTCAGCAATATTTGGAGGGGCATGCAAAACCCAGAGATACTAACAACATATCCAGAGGAAAATCTTATTGCGCTCAATAGTTTATTTCTAAGTAGAATATATAGTCCAACTGAACTGTGGGAAGTTATCATCCAGCCCTCTCCCAGAAAAATTAAATATCCTAGGAAATATTGAAAAGGCAGAATATTTCTCTGGATATGAAAAGAACGAAACACGTTTTAAAAGACAGAATAGTTGCCTGTAGCTTCCTGCCCATCCCCACTGTTAATGGGCCATTAAGAAGGCCAAGCTAGTCCCTTTTACATAATAAAGACTTCTCCACTGCAGCCCCAAGGGGGATGGGAGTAAAGGCATGATAATATTGGCCCTTTACTCAACTGACCACATGGTATCTGAGAACTCAACTAAACCTGGATTCAAAACACAGCCCAGAGAGTTGCCCCTGCATGGCCCTATGGGCGTCTGACAACCAATCAGAATACATTTCTTACACAGCAACAGGAAACAGAGAGGTGGGACCAAACAGGGTATAAAAAGCCTAGCAAGCCCCTCCCTCAGCCCTTCTCTTCTTCTCCACCAACATTGAAGCGCGTGATCCCCTTTTCTGTTCAGGGCTCAAGCCATGTGGTCCTGTCCAACAATAAACCATCTTTCCAAGCAGCCTCCATGTCTCCAGTGTCTTTTTCCCCACTTGGAGCTGAACCCAGAAGGACATTTCTTTCATCAGAACTCTTAAAATTATTAGCATAATCCAATATACACATCTATTCAAAAGTTCCATTAAACTCAACGAAGCTTATTCCCAGGAAAGTAGGCAAAGAGCTGTGGCTTGCAAGTACAATTACAGCAAGGCTTTTTGAATCTGAGTCAAATATATTCCACTCAAAACTATTCATAAAAAAATCTAAGCTCTGATTTAGGGGGTATCTCACTCTTGGAAGTCTGTGGCTGTTAATTTATGCAGAATATTTCACGTGCCCACTGGTTTCTAGTTGCATTTAAAATCATCTTGCATTTTACTAAAAGGCATTAATATTTGATAGACTGAGTGAAACGTAACATAATGTTCCATTTAATAACTCAAAGCAATCACTTGAATTTAAAAGAATCGTTTCCCTTTTTTTTTATTTTGCTCTTACACTACTCTGTTCAAACCAAATATAAACAAGCCTGCCCTTATTTATAAACTGATTAATTAAATGAGGCTTAATTGGCTCTGATTGATTAATCAATTAAATATTTAAGTCAATTAATATAGCAATTAAACTAATGATACAGCCCTAAAAATATCATAAGAACAATGTTTTATATAAATTTTAAAATATAAGAATTACCGTAACTGATGAAACCTTGAAAAGTCTTGCCAACTTATGTAACTGAAAGAAGTGCTTAGTTATACCATTTTTACAATCCAAAAACTGTAGCTGTTATTGTTCCTTTTCCAACAGCTTCTCTTAGCCTTTCCTACAGACAGGCAGAGGACAGCCAGTCAATTTGGGTATCACGAAACAGAAGCAGTATAGGAGACATATTCAGTTGCGTCCAAACTAATCCCTTTCTTCAGCATCTCATTCTGCTCCCACATGGAAATCTCCTGTGGAAGTTTACCAGTTTGGCTACAATGGGCCTTACCAACTAGTAACTAGAGAGTGGTGTTTGCTCACATTATACTAGTAGCTTGCCTGTCAGTTTTGGTGGGTTTCAAAAATTGTTCGAACCTACTCTGTGGGTGTGGCCTCTTTTATGGGAGTGGTTTGCTACCCATGTGATCGGATGGGAGTGGCTTGCCGCCCATGTGACCTGATATGAAGATGCCGACGACACTTGTCAGAACCACCTTAAATTACCTCACACACAGCACTGGCATGCATAAGAATATGATGTAAACTTGTTTTTTTAAAGGCATCTTTGGTTTGCGTTAAAACAACTTCAACACAGGCAATGTTCTGATTGCACCACAAACGCAGTAGTCATCCTTACCTTTCACAGAGGCACTGAGTTTTATAAATATGAGCATGATAGTGTAGAATAATCATATCCAAGGACCAGTGGTGGGTTTCAAAAAATGTTGGAACCTCTTCTGTAGGTGTGGCCTGCTTTCCGGGTCCACTGGTGGAACCTCTTCTAACCGGTTCGGTAGATTTGACCAACCGGTTCTACTGAATAGGTGCGAACCGGTAGGAACCCACCTCTGGTTGGGAATGTCTTAGTGGTTTTTTAATTAGGCTATTGTTAACTGCTAGCTTGTTTCTATGCATTGGTATTTCCTTGATTGGACTTTTTTATTTTTTTGCTTCTTAATTGTTGGTCTAATGTTAATCTTAGTGTTAATCTCTGTTCATTTGGCTTTTGATTAAGGTGTCCTTCTGGTATTCCCCCCCCCCCTTTTTGGCTTTTTGATTGTGTCTTTTGACAAGAAGAGTAAGAAGTTGTTTATGTCTATGTTCCTGTTGATGACTGATTTGTCCGAATGCCAGGCTTCCAGGAATTCTCTAGTGGGGTTTTTTTGGATTTGGCTTGTCGTAGGGTGCTCACAATTTCCCCATTGAAACTATGGCCAAGTCTCTCCATGTCTTATGAAATATTCATCCTTAATGAAATGTTTGTCCAGGAGGGGGGGGGAAACGGTTGCAAGCTAATCACAGGTTAATTTCCCCAATGAATCAATAAAAATTAATAGCAGGCCTTACACCCAGTAGGACTTAATGACAATACTTGAGAGACCGCCTGCTGCCAATTACCTCCTCTAGACCGATTAGATCCCACAGATTAGGCCTCCTCCGAATTCCATCCGCCAGCCAGTGTCGACTGGCGACTACCCGGAGGAGAGCCTTCTCTGTGGCCGCTCCGACCCTCTGGAACGAACTCCCCGTGGAGATTCGAACCCTCACCACCCTCCAGACCTTCCGCAAAGCCCTTAAAACCTGGCTATTCCGACAGGCCTGGGGCTAAAAAGCTTCTACACCCTTCTCGAATGGTATGACTCTTGTGTGTTTTAAATTATGTATTGTTGCATGTCGTTTTAATTTTTGTCTGCATCCCCCTCCCTTGGTTGAGTTGTGGGCCGCCCTGAGTCTCCTTCGGGGGAAAAGGGCGGCATATAAATAAAATAAACATTCAACATTCAACATACTGTACTTACACCCAGTATATATTCTATGCAAATTCTATGCATTTGGATTTCAGGGTAGGCGTTGGTAATTTTTTGATCAATTGGGAATCACATTCCAAAGGGTGATGGGAAATTGGCCAGGGTACCGATGGGATCACTGAAGTGAGCAACACTGGAATTGAGGGAGGAGCCCAGGAGGGCAATACAAAAGTTTATTTTTCTGTTGCATCTGTTGGCTTGTTGAGGCGCTACTCTTTTCTGAATCTTTGGATAATTAAAAGGAACTGGAATATGCTCTTTGCAGATAAAATGACTTACTTCCATTATGCTTTCTGTTCCATGCTGAGAACAATTCAACCATGAAGAGGAAGGAAAGTTATGTATGAAACACTCTTAGAGTTACAGTTAAGGTTAGAGTTAGCCTTCTACTGCTGTGAAAAGCAAATTCAATTGAAAAATAACTGTAAAACTGCAAAACAAAAGCAGCAACCTGAAAAATAAAACACAGATTTCAAGATCTTAGGCAAGTTAAGCGTTCGCATTAAATGATACATCTAACGTTGTTTTGGATTATTGTTTGTTTTCAATGAAAGGGTTTCATTTTATAAAGTTGCAAAGCTCCGTGATTGTTTTATTCATGGTTTGAATTATATCAAATATGTAGAGACCTCGTTAGAATTTACCACCAAATGGAAATTGCATGGGACAAAACTACTTAAGGCTTGGTTTCCCCATTCCATGTCTGTCCTCTTTATGTTTTTTATTCCTTGTCAATAATATTATCATACCCTCGACCTTCTAAGTCATTCGGTAACACTATTTGAGTCCCACCTTGATTTTATTGCTGTTCAATGAAGATTCCCAAAAGGTAGTGTCTCCTCTTTCCATCTGCTTCATTTGGGGATTGTATTCCCTTTCACTTTGCAAAGAGAAAAAGAAAATTAATTTCAGTGCAATGCAGACACTTTTTCCTGAGGATAGCAATAGCAATAGCAATAGCAGTAGACTTATATAGCGCTTCATAGGGCTTTCAGCCCTCTCTAAGCGGTTTACAGAGTCAGCATATTGCCCCCAACAACAATCTGGGTCCTCATTTTACCCACCTCGGAAGGATGGAAGGCTGAGTCAACCCTGAGCCGGTGAGATTTGAACCGCTGACCTCCTGATCTAGCAGTAGCCTGCAGTGCTGCATTTAACCACTGCGCCACCTTGGCTCTTAGGAGGAGAGGGACTCCAAAATGAGAAAGGAAGAACTTGCCTAAGCCATGCCCGGTGGTTCCTTTCCAGATTGAGATATTTGTTCTTAAAGCAATCGTGGTCATTGCCGTGATCCTTGTCATCCAAATAATGGCTAGGTCAGCTGCGTGATACATCTATAAGGCAACTTAATTTGAAACTGTCTTGTTTTAAAAATGATGGTTAAAGTATTCTACAGTTAAGGATCCAGCAAACTAAAAATGTCATTTTTGATAGTGAAAGCAATAGGCAAAAGATTATATTAAAATGTTTCCAAATTATTGAAATTGAAACATGAACATTGATGCCTGTTACTAATGCAATTGCAAAAGATGACTCTTCTGGAGGTATCTGGTGACCTATATGCTCAAAAGGGGAAACCAGGATGAGACCATAATGTGACTCTACATGCAATTGTATATGCTGACATTGTAAACCACCCAGAGAATGATGTAAAATGCTATGGGGTGATATGCAAGTCAAAATGCTATTGCTATTGCTATGTAGGGATAACCATGGGAGACAGGGGTGGAAGTGGATCAGAGGTGGGTTCCTACCAGTTTGCACCTATTTGGTAGAACCAGTTCATCAAATCTACCGAACCGGTTAGAAGAGGTTCCACCAGTGGACCTGGAAAGCAGGCCACACCTACAGAAGAGGTTCCAAAATTTTTTGAAACCCACCACTGGTCCTTGGATATGATTATTCTACACTATCATGCTCATATTTATAAAACTCAGTGCCTCTGTGAAAGGTAAGGATGACTACTGCGTTTGTGGTGCAATCAGAACATTGCGTGTGTTGAAGTTGTTTTAATGCAAACCAAAGATGCCTTTTAAAAAACAAGTTTACATCCTATTCCTATGCATGCCAGTGCTGTGTGTGAGGTAATTTAAGGTGGTTCTGACAAGTGTCGTCGGCATCTTCATATCTGGTCACATGGGCGGCAAGCCACTCCCATCCGGTCACATGGGCGGCAAGCCACTCCCACAAAGGAGGCCACACTCACAGAGTAGGTTCAAACAATTTTTGAAACCCACCACTGAAGTCGATGGGGAATGAGACACTATCTAGAAATGACCTCCCAAGCTTATCAGGCTACAAAAAGAGACAGTGAGAGATTTATATTTTCAGATTTGCAATATTCTATTAATATAGCCTTACAGTAAAGTAGAATTAGCTCATCTGGTCCATATTTCCTGTCTCCTCTACCTGGGAAGGCTGACACTAGCGTAAGTTCTTTGGTTCCATTTTTCCCCTCCTTGATTGAAATCATGGTTCACCTGACTGAGTTCTAGTTTGCTTTACTGCCTACATCGGAAGAATTTATATAGGATGGTTCAGTTGAAAATGAATTTGTCTTGTGACTAGTTTGACAATGATCTTAAAAACCTCACAGCCACAAGATAGTGTACAAAATATTATTCTCTGATCAGAAAAAAACACGTATTTCTCTGCTTATTAGAGACCACTGTGAGATCTTACTTGCATCAGAAGGTGCTGATAGCCAATATCTGTTCTACAGGTAGACCTACAAAATCTTTCAGGCTCTTCATGTTGCTTCAGAATGTAATCCATGTTAAATTAATCTCATTCCTATTAGAGCAGTTTATAGCAATAGCAATAGCAGTTAGACTTATATACCGCTTCATAGGGCTTTCATCCCTCTCTAAGCGGTTTACAGAGTCAGCATATTGCCCCCAACAACAATCCGGGTCCTCATTTTACCCACCTCGGAAGGATGGAAGGCTGAGTCAACCCTGAGCCGGTGAGATTTGAACAGCCGAACTGCAGAACTGCAGTCAGCTGAAGTAGCCTGCAGTGCTGCATTTAACCACTGCGCCACCTCGGCTCCCGACTACAAAATTTGGAGTGATATATATTGGTCAAACATTATAATTATCTACCTTGAGGTTTTTTTAAAAACTCCTTCGTCCAGTTTTAACCAAAAAAAAAAAGTTCTACATTCTCTCCTTGCTTTGGTAGATATAATTCTTTTTTTATGAAAGCAAAAATGTCGTGGTGCGAAATCAGACCTTCAATAATGTATTTTGCCAGACCGTCCCTGGGTCTCTGTACATGAAAGAGCATAGCTTTTAGAAATGTGTAAATGTGGAAAATTATTTTTATTACTAGTAAATTGGAAGAAAGAAAAGATGTAATCCTGGAAAGGAGAAAGAGCCAGATGGGAAGAAAACATCATCATTTCTGTTTCACTAAATGTGTTAATAAAACGTTACAGTTATTTTCAAGGAGGGAGGTTTTTTTTATGGCTATGCCAACAATAAGTGCATTTATGTTTCCTTGCCCTACTTCTACATTATCCTTTATTTATGATTTGGAAACTTTATAAGTAGCAATTGTTATCCTTTTACAGCCTTTATGTTGTAGTTGTCTATTTGGAGGAAAGAAATCAAATTAAGAAAAATAAAAAGGTTCTTTTCAGCTCCGGAAGCTGTGCTCAATGAATTGTAGCTCCTGTTTTTCTCAAATGCAAACTCACTGCTAAATATGTTAAGGGCTAGAAATTTAGAATTGTAGAAGTTCAGGGTAGGAGGAATATTCCTCACCACCACCACCACCCAGATGGTACAGTCCAGCACTGTGTACTAAAGATTAAATTTTGAAATTTTCATTTCAAAACAGAGGAACATTTTTCTGCCCGCCAGAGTGGATTCATGGTGGCCTGTCAACCAAGCAGCTCTCCATACCTTCATAATTTTCAAAATGCCATCTATACGAAGATATCTTTCTCACAATAGAAGAATATGACAAGTGTCCTGCTGGATCAGACCCAGGCGGGTTTCAAAAAATTTTCGAACCTACTCTGTGGGTGTGGCCTCCTTTGTGGGAGTGGCTTGCCAGCCATGTGATCTGGTGGGAGTGGCTTGCCAGCCATGTGTTTTCTCTCTGTCTCTCTCTTTCTTTTTGTCTCTCTGTCCCCTTTTCCTTTTTTTCCTTTCATCTCTCACTTTTTCTTTCTTTTTTCTTTTTTCTTTATTTCTTTCTTCCATTCTTTCTCTTTCTTTCTCGGTGTGAGTCTGTCTGTGTGTGTGTGTGTGTGTGTGAATGGTGGGTTTCAAAAAAAATTGGAACCTCTTCTGTAGGTGTGGCCTGCTTTCCGGGTCCACTGGTGGAACCTCTTCTAACCGGTTCGGTAGATTTGACGAACTGGTTCTATCGAACTGGTGCGAACTGGTAGGAACCCACCTCTGATATTAATACATTGATGAGATACTTAAAATTCTCCCAGCAGGTTCGTATAAAAACTTATAGAAGATAGTTTCAAAAAATTTTGGAACCTCTTCTGTAGGTGTGGCCTGCTTTCCGGGTCCACTGGTGGAACCTCTTCTAACCGGTTCGGTAGATTTGACGAACCGGTTCTACTGAACTGGTGCGAACTGGTAGGAACCCTCCTCTGATCAGACTCCTGGCTCAACTGGTCTAGCATCCTGTTCCCACAGAGGCCAATCAAATGTAAAGACGAATTCCTTGTATAAAAAGAAGCCCAATAGTTTCCCCAGCAGTTAATATTCAGAGGCAGTCACATTGCCACCAAAGTTCATAGTCATTGTACTTTAAGATCCTTTTATCCCAGGGGAGTCAAACACAAGGGCCATGGGCCGAATACAGCGGGACCACTCTGGAAATAATGAAGGACTGGCCTGCGGTGCCTCTGCCAGCAAAAATTGGCTCACAAGCTCCCTTTTAGACTGCAACAGCCTCCTGCAACCCTCTGCCAGCAAAAACAGAGTTTGAATTGGTCTGTTTTCGCTGGCAGATAGTTGCAGGAGGCCGTCGCTGCTGAAAATGGAACTTGTGAGCCTGTTTTTGCCTACAGAGTGCTTGGGCCACCACAGCAGGGGTGGGTTTCAACCGGTTTGTGGCGGTCTCTGCGAACCGGTTGGTCGGCGAACCCGGAAGTAAGTAACTTCCGGGAACGGCGAAGGGCCCACCCGCCCGCCCGCGGTCCTTACCCGGTTTTGATGAGTTCTGCGCTTCCACGCATGCGCAGGACGCATATAGCGCCTGCGCTATCCTCCAGGAGCAGCTGGAGCATCGCACAGACGCTAGTACGCATGCATGCACTGCACGCATGCATGAGGACGCCGCCGGCCGGTTGGAATGGGGTGAGAAACCCACCCCTGCACCACAGGTATCCTTGACATGAATGACATCGAGCTGGCCACACACACACCCCACCGCTCCCCCCAAGATCAAATACAGCCTGATGCGGTCCTCAGTGAAATCGAGTTTGATACTCCTGACCTATCCATTTGAAGGAAAACGGTGAAAGTTAATTAGTCTTGTATATTTTTTTAGATTACAAATACGCATTTCATAGGTGAGCACCACTCTCAAAAATGCTTTCCCATAATTTCCATCTAGACAGACGATGCTTAATGAAACATTCTCTAGCAGCGTTTCAGCTAGACCACTTCCAAAAAAACAGGTCAGGTTGGCCCAACTTCTTTTGAGTTGCAATCAAGAAATATTGTTTTCTGAACGCTAATGGAGTTATTTTCTTGTTTTGTTTTGAAGGACGAGTGCTTTTTTTTGCCTTCATTCTAATGTGACTTAATTCCATTACTGTTTTCAATTGTATATTTTTCTGAGGATGCTGTTGGAAAGAGATATTATGTATGTATGTGTGTATTAATAAATGATAAAGAGAATATATCATATTTTATTAAATACACAGAATAAAATAAATACCCCTAAATATTATCTAACTAATTGGACACAATTTTGTAATTAATCAAAAACATTTTAATTAAAAACTAATCTCTACTAACCACTCACACATACATCCATGTTTTAGAACACATTCAATTATTCCTTTGAAACACCTATTTCTATTAAAATCTCTGTTAAGAGACATAAAAAATCATCACAACAAAGAACTTCTAGTATATATGTATTACTAGGCAACATAATGTTAAATATATCTAAAACAATTTTTTATAGATATAGTATTTGGCTGATCTCCTGGCAAAAGGATGCCTACATCATGCTTCTCCAGATACATTTAGAATACATTGCCATCACTTCTAGCATGCCACTTGTGACAGTATATAGAATATCATAGATTTACTATCTCAACTGTCCTGGGATCATTGTTTCTTTAAGAATTCTAATTATGCCCTCAAGATCATTCTTGGAGTAATAGTAATAGGTCTTCCCATTAGGCAGCATGTGTGACCCGTCAAAACCGCGCTCAACTAAACCACGCCTGATTAAACCGCGTTGCTGATGTCATCAACAGAGTGACAACAGCCAGCGCGGAGAAAGAAGGGCGCTTTAAATAGCACTTTGAAAGCAAGCCGATTCAACTTAAGGTAAGGGTTAGGTTTAGGGTTAGCTTTAGGGTTGGGTTTAGTGTTAGGTTAAGGGTTAGGGTTAGGGTTAGGGTTAGGTTAAGGGTTAGGATTAAGTTTAGGGTTAGGTTAAGGGTTAGGGTTAGGGTTAGGGTTAGGTTTAGGGTTAGGTTAAGGGTTAGGTTTAGGGTTAGGGTTAGGTTTAGGATTAGGTTTAGGGGGGTTAGGTTTAGGTTTAGGGGTTAATTTTAGGTTTAGGGTTTACAGCGTGCTTCTGTCTCCGCGCTGTTGTCACCCTGTTGATGATGTCAGCGACGCAGTTTAGTCCGGCGCGGTTTAGTCGAGCGCGGTTTTGTGGGTGAACCGGCAGCATGTTCTTTCCACCATTTTCAATCAGCTATGGTAGCTTCTGCTAGTTATAATAGGACATCAGCAACCTGCATTCTTGAAAGTTCTATGGAGGACCAAAAGTGAAATTCTGGCCACTGCTGAGATAAGAAGCAAAATGTTTCTCTTATGGTACAGTGCTATAAAATAAATGATGACATAATTCAGACATGCTTCCTATTAGATTCACCCTTGCCCAAACCTTCCCTTTGAATTTCAATTATCTCAGTCTGTCTTCCTGGCTTTCCCATATGAAATGAAACTACACTGGAAATGTACTTGGGATGACAGCGTCACCTTGCTACTTTAATATTTTCTAAGGCATGGGAATATATTTCCTGTTTTATTACAAGACTTTCTTATATTACATAACAATTCCTGCTCCATGGAAGGATGGTTATAATAGAAGACTTTTGAGATGGATTAGACTCCTTGGTGACACATCAGTGATTAATCAGCCTCAACAGGCATTTATTACTTTGTATACTATAGAGGAGGAGAGATTGACTCTTAAAAACACTTGACTCTTTTGGGATCATGCAATTACACAGTGGAGACCCCAAAACACGTGCAATTATTTTGAACTACTTCACCTGCAAGGAGCAATTGATTGTCAAGAGTCTCTTCTTTGTCTTGTCACACTGATTATCATTTTGGAGATAGCCCCCCCCCCCAAAGGAAAACATTTCCAAAAATAGGCGATAGTTCTTATTTTAATATTTTAACGGAAGGTCCTCTGTGTTTTTAATGAGCCTCTGAGGGGGCTTCTTCTTTCTTCCTCACATATTAACTGCATGCAATCGTATTTGCCAGTAAAGCAGCAAAAAAGTAAAAAAATAAAAAACTGCTCTTAAATCCTTTTGAATTACATGAATTACATCATGAAACATACAAGCAACAACTCTGGATGACAGATACAAAAGTGAGCATAATTTCTGCCTCCGTTTCTTTCTCTCATACATCTATCTATCTATCTATCTATCTATCTATCATCTATCTATCTATCTATCTATCTATCTATCTATCTATCTATCTATCTATCTATCTATCTACCTACCTACCTACCTATCTATCTATCTATCTATCTATCTATCTATCTCTATCTCTCTCTCTATCTATCTATCTATCTATCTATCATCTATCTATCTATCTATCTCTATCTATCTTCTATCTATCTATCTCTATCTATCTATCATCTATCTATCTATCTATCTATCTATCTATCATCTATCTATCTCTATCTATCTATCTATCTATCTATCTATCTATCTATCTATCTATCTATCATCTATCTATCTATCTCTATCTATCTTCTATCTATCTATCTATCTATCTATCTATCTCTATCTATCTATCATCTATCTATCTCTATCTATCTATCTATCTATCTATCTATCTATCTATCTTCTATCTATCATCATCATTATCTATCTATCTTCTATCTATCTATCTATCATCTATCTATCTATCTATCTATCTATCTATCTATCTATCTCTATCATCTCTATCTATCTATCATCTATCTATCTATCTATCATCTATCTATCTATCTATCTATCTATCTATCATCTATCTATCTATCATCTATCTATCTATCTCTATCTATCTATCTATCTATCTATCTATCTATCTATCTATCTATCTATCTATCTATCTATCTATCATCTATCATCTATCTATCTTCTATCTATCTATCTATCTATCTATCTATCTATCTATCTATCTATCTATCTATCTATCATCTATCTATCTATCTATCTATCTATCTTCTATCTATCTATCTATCATCTATCTATCTATCTATCTATCTTCTATCTATCTATCTATCTATCTATCTATCTATCTATCTATCTATCTATTATCTCAATCAGTCTTCTTTTCTCTCTTTCTCTCTCCCTCCCTCTTTTCCTCCCT
Source organism: Thamnophis elegans (assembly GCF_009769535.1). Taxonomy (NCBI): domain Eukaryota; kingdom Metazoa; phylum Chordata; class Lepidosauria; order Squamata; family Natricidae; genus Thamnophis; species Thamnophis elegans. The sequence goes on from NC_045550.1 coordinate 5,772,389, forward strand.
CTCCTTCTTTTATGTCTACAGGGTTGCTTTAAACTTGCTAAAGTATATTTACATACATAACAGGAGACTCTTGAAAGTGCTTGTAGACCATTCTTTCCTGGAAATTGGGAGATTCAGAAGTTGGTATGAAAATGGAGAGGAGGTGCACGGGAGAGACAAGGCAAGCCATTAGGATATAGTAGAAACAGGTTTCAGGTTTCATTTTATTTATATGCCGCCCTATTCCCTGCGGGCTCAGGGCGACGAACAAACCCAAAGGGGAAAGGGGAACACAAAAGTACAAATACAAGCATTTAAAAATAGCCAACAGCCACACAGATCGAGAGGGGAAGGGAACTCATCAACCCCTGGCCTGCCGACACAGCCAGGTTTTAACGGCTTTTCGGAAGGCCTGGAGAGAGGTGAGGGTCCGAATCTCTGCGGGGAGTTCGTTCCAAAGGGCCGGAGCTGCCACAGAGAAGGCCCTCCCCTGGGTGGTAGCCAGATGGCATTGGCTGGTAGACGGAACCCGGAGGAAGCCAACCCTGTGTGATCAACAGAACAAAAGACATACCTGGGCATTCTCCCAAATTTCAACTAGCCTTTCTGCCTCGCCCTCCCAACCGTCCAAGTGTGCCAGCCAGTCCACATTCTCTTCCCATGAAATCATATTCTCTATACTCCGGTTATTTGTTTAAGTAGTTTCAGTAGCAATAAATGTGTGTGGCAAATAACTACCCACCTAGGCAAACCAACCTATTCATTTCTTGCTACTAATTTCATTGCGTGGATGCACAGGTCGCAGAGTAACCCCACATCTGAGTAGGTTGTTTCATAATTCATCCAGGGGTGGGTTCCTACCGGCACTGTTACTGGCTCACTTCGCATGCGCGCCAACCACATGTTGTTCGTGCATGCACAGTTCAGTGTAAATTGTTCTGTGCATGCACGAAGACTATAAAAAGTTAATAAAAAAACATGCCTGCAACGTCAACAGAGACTAGGGAACTGGTTCTGGGATGTGGCCATCCTGGGTTGTTGCCAGTTCTGCAGCCCAGGCCAAATTACCACTACGGGTTCACCCGAACCAGTGCGAACTGGTAGAAATCCACCTCTGAAATCATCCCCTTTGTCAGAAGAGTCCATAGGATTTCTTTGTCAAAATGATGGGTGTTGTTTTCTCATGTTTCGTCCCTTTCATACCTATGTGCAACATTACATCACGGCAGGGGTGGGTTTCTCGCCCCGTTCCAACTGGTTCGGTTGGAACGGGGCCGGCGGCGTCCTCGTGCATGTGCGCAGCGCACGCATGCGTACTAGCGTCTGTGGGATGCTCCAGCTGCTCCTGGAGGATCGCGCAGGCGCTGTATGCATCCTGCGCATGTGTGGAAGCGTAGAACTCATCAAATCCGGGTAAGGAACGCGGGCGGGCGGGTGCGCCCTTCGCCGTTCCCAGAAGTTACTTACTTCTGGGTTCGCCGACCAACCGGTTTGCAGGGACCGCCGCGAACCGGTTGAAACCCACCCCTGCATCACGGGGACAACATTGCACTGTGATGGTGCAGTACTGCTATCATCCTTCCACCTCCACTGATCCCTCTTTCTGTCATACTGTACAGAGTATTTCTGGATAGACATACATTTGGAAGATTGAAGGTAGAAGGGAATGATTGTTTGAAGCACTCTTTCTATTTCATGCCAGACTTTCCAATTTATTAATCTGAGCCATTGTTTTGATTCTTTCCCTGTCTTCCGTATGACCTGCTATTAATATGTAAAGAGTGTTACATTCTCATTAAAAATTTCTTAAGCATGTTCAATTGGGCTTAACATCCAAGCATACAATTAGGAACGAGAAAAAAAATATATGAATTGATTAAAATTCATATTGCATTGTAGGAAGGGTATGATAAAATTTGGTATTGCCGTTATGAGCATCTAGCAACTTCTTGCAACTTACACAAGACACAGTGGTGGGTTTCAAAATTGCTCAAACCTACTCTGTGGGTGTGGCCTCCTTTGTGGGAGTGGCTTGCCGCCCATGTGACCGGATGGGAGTGGCTTGCCACCCATGTGACTGGATGGGAGTGGCTTGCCGCCCATGTGACCGGATATGAAGATGCCGACGACACTTGTCAGAACCACCTTAAATTACCTCACACACAGCACTGGCATGCATAAGAATAGGATGTAAACTTGTTTTTTAAAACCAAATCTTCCGGGAAATGGTTTGCGTTAAAACAATTTCAACACACGGAATGTTCTGATTGCACCACAAATGCAGTAGTCATCCTTACCTTTCACAGAGGCACTGAGTTTTATAAATAGGAGCATGATAGTGTAGAATAATCATATCCAAGGACCAGTGGTGGGTGTCAAAAATTTTTGGAACCTCTTCTGTAGGTGTGGCCTGCTTTCCGGGTCCACTGGTGGAACCTCTTCTAACCGGTTCGGTAGATTTGACGAACCGGTTCTACCGAATAGGTGCGAACTGGTAGGAACCCACCTCTGACAAGACAGCAGAAAGGCAGCCGTTAATGTACATCTTAAACTAGATCCATTAATGTCATATTATTAACTTCACACATGGGCTAAATTCTGTGTGGATGAATTATTGGAATAATAAGAGTTCCATATCATTCATTCGGCAATTAATCTTCTCAGGAAGAAATTTTCATTTAAAATGCTAGTAAAATGTACGTAAAATATTAATCAGGGCTGTGGAGGGCGAAGTGCAGACCACTGGAAAAAATCCAAGGCAAATAAAAAATATGAGCACCCAGTCCCTCAGAAAAGACTCTAATCAGCCATTTAAGTTGCACTTCAGTCAGGACGGTAGAGAGTGTGTCAGATCTAGGAAGACAAATCCAATAAGGCTCCTTCAGTAGCAACAACAAGAAGATTCAGCAGGAAACGTGCAATGAAATGGGGAGAAAAATAAAATGACATTGCCCAAATTTACATGGCGCATGTTGTCTGGAGAAAAGATTATTTTAAAAAACGGATAAGTAAAATATGGCAGATATTAAAATGGCAAGAACATAAGCGTCTATGCACATAATGGTTTGTGTTATATTAAAAGCATATTCCATCTGATACTTTGGAGGTTAAATATAGTTCATAGCAGCTATCTCGGTTAAACTGTTTTTCCCTTATCTCTGTGAAATACATTAAATATAATTTCCTGAGAAGTAACTGTAAGATCTATAAGATCCCATAGATTAGGCCTCCTCCGCATTCCATCGGCCAGCCAGTGTCGGCTGGCAACCACAAGGAGGAGGGCCTTCTCAGCAGTGGCCCCGACCCTTTGGAACGAGCTCCCCGTAGAGATTCGTACCCTCTCCACCGTCCAAGCCTTCCGCACAGCCTTGAAGAACTGGCTCGCCCGTCAGGCCTGGGGATAAGGATCCCTACCCCGCCCGAATGTTGTATGCATGTTGCCCATTATTTTATTATGTGTTGTTGTCTCAATGTTGTATTTCCCCCTTCCCTGGTTTTCTGTGAGCCGCCCTGAGTCCCCTCAGGGAAAAGGGCGGCCTACAAATGCAAATAAAACCATAAACCATAAACCATAACTGGAGCTTGCTATTATTTGCCAATTGACAGCATTTGTTTGGAGTTTTATAAGTAGGTATTATGAATACAGCCATGTGGGCAGCAATGTTTTCTTTTATTTGCTTCAACATGATGCAAATAAAGATAAAAAAAATAATCTTCTATCTGTAACAACTTGAGAATTACCATATTTTTCAGAGTATACGACACACCTTTTTCCCCTCAAAAAAGGGGCTGAAAATCTGGGTGCATCTTATACACTGCATACAGCATTTTGTGCTGCCCCAAACCCTGCCCCCTTCACCAAAATGGCTGTGCATAGCGTCTAGGAAGCTTTCAGAGAACTCCTGGGGGCTGGGGAGGGCAGAAATGAGCAAAAAATGGCCTGTTTTTGCTCAATTTTACCTGCTCCCAGCCCCCCCCCCCCCCCGGAGCACTCTATAAGCTTCCTAAAGGCTATCCATGCCCTTTTTAAATTTAAGGTGGTTCTGACAAGTGTCGTTGGCATCTTCATATCCGGTCACATGGGTGGCAAGCCACTCCCACAAAGGAGAGTAGGTTCGAACAATTTTTGAAACCCACCACTGATTTCATGTATTGTCTGATTCCAGCAATTGTCGCTTTGGATGGAGAGATTGGTCAGAGGGGTAGCATATAAATTTGATAAATAAATAGACAGGTTTTTAATCCATCCCTTAATATCTATCTTCACTACGATCATGTGAAAAACATGTCATTGTTGATTCTATATTATTGTTAGTAAATGTAAATTATGATTGAGAAGAACAGTTTGATGCTGGAAAAAGTATGGTAGTTTCATGTATTTGTACATATAGGACACTAAATATATATTTCTGTTGGTTTTGTTAGAATTTTTGTGGTGGAGGCCAGGAGTATTAGTATGCTCTTCAGCGCCCGCCCCCCTTTCCAATTGTCTGTGTACTTCTTTCCCAGTTCAGATATATGGCAGCCCTAATTAAGACACAGTGTATGTTACTAAATACACTTTCATAAGAAAGGATGGAACCAGGCAAGGAGAGAGTAACACTGCCTGGGCTCTGACATGTTCAGGGCAGAAAGTCCCCAGCTTTCTAGAAGATCTGTTATACAACTTTACTTGTAGGGAATCAACTTAACAACAGGTCTTCCTAGTCACAAGCCAAGCCACCGACATGAATCATAGTCTATAAATGCAATGGAAGTCAGAATATTGTCACTAGCTTGGATCATAGCTATATTAACATTTGTCTGTATTAGCCTGAGTGCCTGGTACAACAAGAACCGGATAGTTTGCAGACAAGGAAGTTAGAACCCTCATAAATTATCAGAAAGGGAACATTACTCATCATAGTTGAAGCACAGCTACAAACTTCCAGCTAAGATCCTATTAAAAATCTAGAGTTCCCATAATTACTTTTATTGCCCTGCTCTGAGCCAAAATACCTAGATAAAGGCATGCTCAACTGTTTGCAGAGATCTTTTAAATCAGTCCTCAGCAAGAATAACTAGAATAATCTAGGGTGAGTGAAAAATGTTCATGGAACCATTTATTGAACCTGATCTAAGAATCTATCAGCCATGCTGATCCACATTTTACTTTTTGCAAAATGGCAAGCCTATGAGAGCCCTACGAGTATGCTCTGGATGAAATAACTCTCTTCCACAGTTAAATCCTAGCAACTAATATTCTAAGACATGTAGCCTTGGATACTGTTGGCAGTATAGTATACATTCATAGCCTACGTTAGCTGTCTACCATTTCAAAAGCCACAGAAGATTATGACTATCGAACAGAGGGGATTCCACAGTTTAACTTCATAAAGAAGTAATTTCTTTGATCTGTCTTGCATATCTCATCATTCAGCTTTATTGGATTATCTCACATTTTAAGAATCTTTTCAAAAACAAGGAAAACCTAAAGTGGCCTTTTTAGAGAATAAGATCAGTAGCAAAATTGTTGGCTGCGGTTTCTATTAGGAATCCAAACCCAATGTGTTATTACTTGCCTAACCACTATAACAGGGACGGCCCATTTCTCTCCTTTCTTACCTTAAGAACATAACAATAGACTCTCATAATTGCAAAAGAGGAAATAACTCCTCACCTATTATTTAGTTCAAACTTCTCAGGAAAAAAGCATGCATACCAGTGGTGGGTTTTAAATTTTTTTAGAACCTCTTCTGTAGGTGTTGCCTGCTTTGTGGGAGTGGTTTGCCAGCCATGTGACTGGGTGGGAGTGGCTTGGCAGTCATGTGACTGGGTGGGTGTGGCCAATGTAAAATGTGGTGAAACTCACTTAACAACGCTCTTGCTTAGCAACCAAAATGTTGGCTCAGGAACTCTGGCATTGAAGCATGCAAGTCTTAAAGCTGTCAAGTTACAAGACCCTTGCACCCTTAATCCTTTAGGGGAAAAAACCCCAGGGATGTTCAAACTTGATAGCTTTAAGACTTGTGGACTTCAACTCCCAGAATTCCTCCTCTCGCTCTTCATCTTGATGATGTGTGGACAGGTGGGGGGAGGGAGCTGGAACCGGTTCTAAATGGCACTGTAGATTTGTGGAACCTCTTCTATAGAAGAGGTTAGAACTGGCAGGAACCCACCCCTGATGCATACTGAACCCATTTTCTTGTCAGAATCTAGCCACTCTTGGGTGATGATTCAAATACTATCATGAGTCAGAATAAACACTGACGATGTTACCTAGAACCAGAGAACCAGTTCGCCTGAACCAGTCCGAACCGGTAAGAACCCACCTCTGATTTGTAAGGATGAGTGTATGTGGACATATGATATCCCATACACATGCTTCATGCAGTGATCATATATACTTATAAATTTAAAGGTTTCTTGATTGTCCCATCAATTAGAGCCAAGGTGGTGCAGTGGTTAGGGTGCAGTACTGCAGGCCACTTCAGCTGACTGTTATCTGCAGTTCAGCGGTTCTAATCTCACCGGCTCAAGGTTGACTCAGCCTTCCATCCTTCCGAGGTGGGTGAAATGAGGACCCAGACTGTGGGGGGTGATATGCTGGCTCTGCAAACCGCTTAGAGAGGGCTGAAAGCCCTGTGAAGCGGTATATAAGTCTAACTGCTATTGCTATTGCTAATTCCAATCACACTTGTTCTCAAAATATTCACCGTAGAAGAAAAAGCTATATCAATCGAAGACAAATGAAGCTCCTGATCTTGGTGTAACCAAGATAAATAACAGATCTACTCAGGTGTAGCAATTAACTACATCTATATCTGACTATAAGGAACTTGTCATTTTGAGTCCGACTAACTTGAAGCAACCTTGCCTGACCTTTCACATATGGAGACATAGGGAATTTTATTTCCATCGTATTTCCAGGATTTAAATGTAAAGTTTAAAGCCTTCGTTTATGAAACTCACCTTTTTCTTATCTTAACTTACTATGAGAAAGGTATTAATAGCTACTTGTTTATTATCTTGTCTCACAAACCCTGTTATTAAAAAAATACATCAGTTTTACACTGCAGACTCTTGGGAAACAATAATCCAGCTGTGGTATGAAAGCATACGTGTTTTAAAAATCCTCCTTAATAGTATCTATTCCTTGTTTTTCATGGAGGAAAAAAACCCTTCAACTTCCTCAATAAACTAATCCTAAATTAATTTTTTTCCTCATTTTTCTCTGATAATAAAATTGTAAGAGGTTACATTAAAAATAATCCCTGAAAGTGCTGGTATGAGTTCAGAGATCTTTATTATTTCTTGATTATTTTCTTAGTATTTGCTCTTGCTGCGAGGGTTCATGGCAGTCAGACTTAAGGGCTAAACTAAAGATATTGGAACGGAATGAGTTGGGCTAATTCTGTGGTCCTACCTGTATTGATTTAACAATTGCACAAGCAAAATTGGGTATAATAATGTCATTCTTCTGTATTATTACAGTGGACTTTATGCAGAAGAGTCCTTTATGAAATCTACACATGGAGATGAACATTCGATAGAGCTTGAGATGATGCTCTGTCACTGATTTTTTTAATCTGTGAGGTTATTTCATACATGCAAAATGAAAACTATCCTCATATGGATCGTGATATGTGTAGCAAAGAAAATATGTATTAAAAAATTCCAAATGATAGGCACATGTGGATCTGGATCTCTTAAGTATGAAGGATGTGAATAATAAAACACCTTGCTACTCAAACTTTGATAAAATCTTCATCTTCCTCCCTACACAGCAGTGCTTCAAAGTGATGAGTTGCCCACACTTGGTTTTCAGTTTTGCTTTGTGTAAAACAAAGAATGTTTGACACCTCCAATCTCTCACATTGTATTCCACAATTACCAGGTTTTACGTTCTCAGTCACTTGCAATAAGATTTGAAACATGCTGTTACTTACTCATTGTTTTCCCACCTGAAGTAGTTACTTTGCTATTATTCATGGGAACTAGCCTCATTGCATTTTGTATTTATTGACACGTTGGGATATTCTTCAAAATCAGCCTTGTATGGACTAATTATGGGGTAATTAAGACATGCATAATTATTATGGGATCTGGCTGACTTATACAATGTGCATTCTGGTTTCTTTCATCAACTGGTGGTTGATGAGACAATTCAGTGTCAATGAACATCCTAAATTGCCCTTTCTGGGTGAAAGTAATCTCTCTTAATCTCACCTTGAATGCTTGCTAGCAGAAGTCTAGAAAGTTTCCTTTAAGCTAAAAATCATATGCATATTTGAGTCCTAGTTTGTGATTACATATTACCTACAATAGGTTGGGAATAACTGATTATTAGGAACAACTGATTTGTATTTTTATACATATCTAGAGGAAAGCATACGAAGTAGGCTTGGTGTAAAATGCAACAGTGTAGAAAAAAAACCAATGGAATGAAACTAGAATTGTCGATAAAGTTATTGAAAAGGATTTCTCTCTCTGTCTCTCAGTGTGTGTGTGTGTGTGTGTGTGTGTGTGTGTGTGTGTGTGTGTGTGGTGGGTTCCAGATACTGGTGCAACCAGTACGGTGCAACGGAGCCGGGCGTCCACCACATGAATGTGCATAGCGCGCGCATGCATTCTTACCGCCCGCAATGATCCGCAATACTCCAGCTGCTCAGTGGAGCGATGCGCAGGTGCTGTTTGCTCCATCCACGTGCGCAGAAGTCCCGAACAGTTCAAATACAAGTAAGGAGCACAGGCGGGTGGGCCCTCCGGAGCACCATACCGGAATGGTACCTGGTGCTCCCAGCAAGCACCAGTATGCCCGTACCGGGGCATGTGTGTGTGTGTGTGTGTGTGTATGTGTACACATATACATACTGGTCTAGTCTGTGAGGAGATTATATACCGTATATAATCATTCAGATGTATATATCTATTTCTATCTCTATCACACACACACACACACACACACACACACACACACACTTATATATGGTATATAATCTCCTCACAGACCAGTCCTCAGGTTTACCATCTGTACGTTAACATCTTTTACTGTCTGACCCTTAACATCTCTTTTTTCTTTCTTTCTTTCTTTGAATTTTTTTGGCTAATTAGGTGACTCGATGGTCCCTGGGAGCCTGTCCTTTTGTTCAGAGTTTGTAATTAGAGGGCCTGTGCCGTTCTCTACTAATTGCAAGAATTGTGATTTTTAGATTAATGAGTTAATTGCTAATATCTGATTACAACATTCCCTTAAGATATATTATATGGAATAATGTGTAGGACACATGACACTCAGAGAAAACTATAATAATTGTCTTAGAAGCTGCAAAGTACTTGGATAAATTAACATTATTTGCAAAAAAGCAAATTCAATATTGGATTTTTTAATTAAAAAAACAGGTGTTTATGTCCATTTTTGACTCTTATTTCACACAATAATATGATAACAAACCCCTGATGTGACATCCATTAATTAATTAAAGGACAGTAGAAAAAAATCACACAATTAGAAATAGCATTTTCTCAATACAAAACACAACATATTTTACTATCCAATTGTATACACCAGTCCATTATTGGTATCCATTCAAAGTTCTTAAAACATTTTATTCTGGATTCTGAAATTATCTTCCATTCCACTTGGATGCCTTTGTAAATTATCTGAGCCAATGGTCTTTATACATCCATGGGAAAGAACCACTAAGAGTTATTTAAATGTCTGCATTTGTTATGTGCCTTTATTTGGTATGTAAGAGAAGAAATGCATATTAAAGAGTATAGTATCCCGTATAACATGGCCCCTACTGGGTCGTGGCCTGTTCGCGCATATGTGCAGCTCAACTTGTGCAAACGGCGGGCCAGCACGCACACACTCAGCTCGACTTGCACAAGCGGTGGGCCTGTTTCTCTCTCCCCCCCTCTACCGGACCACCAAGCTGAAAAGGTTGGGGACCACTGCTCTATAACTATTCTAATCACTCTTAGCAATTTTCAAGACAAACTTAGGTCTTCCTCCTTCTAGAATCTGAAACATTGTCTTAGATCTTATGTTAACCACACTAGGATAGTCACTCAGTGCTATACCAGGTAACTTAATTTAACAAAATTCATGTGAACTTCAAAGCAAAACTAATTCCACTACCAAACAAAATTGGAGCTGGCATTTACTTTTAGCATGTACTTAGTAGACATTAGGACCTAAAATTCTAGGCCATCAGAAGAATTCTAAATTTGGCATGGGAGAACAAATTTGAACAAGACCATGTAGATAACCCATGTTGAAATTGTTCAGTGCACTTTATGATCTCTAATTTATTCCACTATTATTCTGGAATTATTATTTTTGTGCATTTAAAAACTTATATCTAATATTGTTTACTGATATGTAAATCCAGCGATGAACATCCCTTATCAAATATGTATTATATGTTTTGCCAATATAATGTACTAATTCATGTTATACCACAATTTAGAAGGACCTTAACATACAGGCAGAAGTGCTTGAATAAGAAAGGAACGCAGATTTGAAGACATGTCCATGCAATTAATGAATACCATACAAAGTAATGTTAGTTATTTGTTTGAAAAAGCTTTCAGTGTTTTTGCAGAATCTAATTTTTTGTACCAAATTGCTCTTTTCTCATCAACTCTCACATCCTACTTTTGCATTTTTTATTTCCATAGTAATACTATTCCAACTATTTGAATGTTGCTATCTTAATGGACATTTTTTCTTACCTGGAAAAATTGCTCCCTCCTATATAATAATTCAATCCAACTAAAAAAAGGCTATATAATATTTTGTTCTCCATGCAGCTCTGTAAGTAGAATAGGTTCACTGATGAAAAAAAAAATATCCAGTGAAACTTACAGCTGAGACAGAATTTGGACTGAGGATTCTCAAACCCTACACAATGTACCATGCTGATTCTTTCCGGTGTTTTCTTTCTTTCTTTGTAGCTGGAAATATAGCAAATCTTGTATAATTAACTGAACAATCTTGATTGCCAAAATTTGCTGTATTTATAGAATATGTGAACTTCATGGATTTGCACCCAAAATAGACATGGACAGAAAGAGCAGAAAATGTTGCATACTCAGTAGTTCCATGATGACTTCTATGTGAATAGCAGGGCGGCAGCTGCTAATCGGCTGATAACTGATAGTATAAGAGTGACCAGAAGTTAAAATGCCTCAGCAATTAGAAGAAGTAAGTGTTAGTTAGGACATTAGACAAGCAATTTAAATCCATTTTTGAAAGCTGTAAGTAGGCCTGAACAATTGTGGCCATTAAAGACGGTCCTGTCTGGAATTTAGTTTATATTTCAACAACATCCCAAGCAGTGGTGGGTTTCAAAAACGGTTCGAACCTACTCTGTGGGTGTGGCCTCCTTTGTGGGAGTGGCTTGCTACCCATGTGATCGGATGGGAGTGGCTTGCCGCCCATGTGACCGGATATGAAGATGCCGACGACACTTGTCAGAACCACCTTAAATTACCTCTCACACAGCACTGGCATGCATAAGAATATGACGTAAACTTGTTTTTTAAAAGGCATCTTTGGTTTGCGTTAAAACAACTTCAACACACGGAATGTTCTGATTGCACCACAAACGCAGGAGTCATCCTTACCTTTCACAGAGGCACTGAGTTTTATAAATATGAGCATGATAGTGTAGAATAATCATATCCAAGGACCAGTGGTGGGTTTCAAAAAATTTTGGAACCTCTTCTGTAGGTGTGGCCTGCTTTCCGGATCCACTGGTGGAACCTCTTCTAACCGGTTCGGTAGATTTGACGAACCGGTTCTACCGAATAGGTGCGAACTGGTAGGAACCCACCTCTGATCCCAAGACATAATACAGTACAGGGAAAAGTAAGTTCACTGGTATATAGTGAACTTACTATACAGTGAGAGCTTTCTCCAGTCCAATAGCCCTTCCATGTTCATAGTGTCAAAATCTGGCAGCAAAATAGCAGTTTGGTGTTTTTTTTATGTATGCCTTAAAGTAGGTTATGATAGTTTTTCCCTCTACAGGAAACTCATGTACAAAAGAAGCAAAGCTTACACTGTGAGGATGTGATACTGTATTTGTTGCTTGTCTAATTCTAACCCTGGAGGTAATACTCTTCGGTCTCGCCAAAATGTATTAAAAAAGAACCTTTGATGATATCACCACATCACAGGCCTGCTATATCGTGACCCGTCAAATGCGCGCTCAACAAAAGCGCACCGACAAAACTGCGGCGAGAAAACAGCAAGGACGAAATCGCGCCCACAGAAGCGCACCGATAAATGCGCGCCGACGAAAGCGTGATGAGGGTTAAGGTAAGAGTGAGGGTTAGGTTTAGGGTTATTACCTTGTTTTTGCGTTGTTGTTGTTGCCGTGGTTTTGTCAGCACACATTTATCGCCGCGCTTCTGTGGGCGCGATTTCCTCCTCGCTGTTTTCTCGCCACAGTTTTGTTGGCGCGCTTTTGTTGAGCGCACATTTGTCGGTGAACCCTGCTATATGCAGTTTTTGAAAATGAAAAGGTTAGAAACAAACAAAGAACTGCAAGTTTTAGAGAAAAATAGTTGTAACTTCCACTGTAAGTATCTGGTTCATGCAGCCTACAACTGGGCTGGAGTTGTGATTGGTGAAAGCAACTATTTGTGTCTAAATGGTGCAATACGGAACGTATTGGTTGTAGTCAAGGAGAGTTCCTGTTGGATTAGTGACAAAACATCAGGAGTTTGGTAGCACTTTACAACTAACACATTTTATTAAAATACATAAGATTTTGTGAACTGCAGCTCATCTCATGAGATGCACAGAGTGGCTACACTGATGCAGGATTTAAACTGAAATGAAGTGGAGGGGAAGTTAGGGGAAGACAGGTTAGTTATGCATCTACAAGTCACATGTGTAAAAGAGAACACATATTTCTAATTGTATTGTTTTTAAAAACCATGTTTTTTATTGACACCTTCTGAGATAGTCTCAAACTTTTTGATGACTGGAGTCTAGCAACATCTCACTTTTCCAAAACAGTTGTTCCGCGGTCTTCTATGGAATGTCCTAGGAGACTGAAATGTTCTGACATTATCTTGTCCTTGTTTTGAGTCCTGATGTCAAGCTTTTGTTCATTAATTTGTGTGTGTTTGTGAAGCAAAAAGAAACATGAAGCAAAAGTAACAAGAAACAATAGGACAATGGTGCCAAAATGGGGAACACACTCTGCTACACAACCAGGGGTTTACTTTACCCCTGCATTTTGCAGCAATAGAACCATCCAAGTCCCAACAAGTAGACACGCAAGAGCCTTCACATGCTACATACATGACATATGTCTTCATCTGCCAGCCAAGTCCTCTGGATTCTTTATGGGACAGCTTACAGAACAAGCTTTCATTCAAGAAGCATGAATGAAGAAGCATTCATTCAAATAATGTTAATACTCAAAATATTTCTGACATTGGCCGAAAGATTACATTCTCCCAAATCACTTACCTGAATTCATAACAGAGTGTTTAATCTGAGTCAGGGGTGAGTTTCAACTGGTTCGCGGTGGTCCCTGCGAACCGGTTGGTCGGCGAACCCGGAACTAAGTAACTTCCGGGAACGGCAAAGGGCCCACCCGCCCACCCGCGCTCCTTACCCGGTTTTGACGAGTTCTGTGCTTCCACGCATGCGCAGGATGCATACAGCGCCTGCGCGATCCTCCAGGAGCAGCTGGAGCATTGCACAGACGCTAGTACGCATGCGTGCGCCGCGCGCGTGCACCGGTTGGAACGGGGTGAGAAACCCACCCCTGATCTGAGTGTATCCATCAAATGACATAAATACTATTTTTTAACAATAACCAGTTATTTCTCTACTGAGGCTGATCCCATCTTTAATAGCTTTTCAAGTTAGGAACTGTGAAATATATTTCTGTTTACCTTGTAAGTAAATCATAGTGTGAGCCTCTTCCTTTTAAAACATGTTATTTAAGTTTGAGTTTTATTACCTTGTTTTATGTTGCATTTGAATGTGTGATTTATTGAGTTAATTTACTTAAATGTTTGGAGGGCTGCTTGATGTACACATATAAATGTCATTAATACTATTAATGACTTACAAACATACAGTCCTCATGAAGTCTAATTGGAAGAATGCTTAAAATCTCCCTTCCGTTTATGCACAAAAACAGGCTGTGAAAAAGTTTACTAAGCTATAGATAGCTTAAACCACTCCAGGAGACAGTAAATATTGACTTTATTTTTTTAAATAATCTTTTTATTAAAAGTTTTACCTACAATCTGTCTAAAACTTTAGAATCCATTTGATCTGTTTAAAATTTTCTACAGCGAGAACTTTGTCATTCTTTGGCGGTTTATTTTGAATTCTTAAAGCTCATAATAAAGATAGTTTCATTTTCTCATATTAAGAATTGAAAGTACTCAGTGTTGGGTTTTCAGCAATGTCATTTTGAAAGTGCTTAATTTCTTTAAAACGGAATAGGACTGTGGTTAGTATGCAACCTTTGTGTCCTTTGATAGCTCCGACTGTGGCTAGAACAATAATGACAATCTTTTTCATCTCCTGGTTTTCTCATCCTTTGGAAACCACTGCTTTGCAGTCTCCTCAGGAGGAGCAAGTCAGAAGCACAAGGCGGGGAATGTCACATCCTTTCTTTCTCCATAGAGGATCGAAGGAAACAATATTCTCATGGGTTCCTCATTCTTAGCCACAATCATTGGCTTTGCTTTCTGCAGGGCTGTCTTCAATCTGCAATTTCATTTCAGAAAGTCCACATTGGCTTCACTTTCACATATATCTACTTGGCTCGAAGCCACAAGGAAATTGGCAATCTCTTCTAATCTTAGAATACTTTTGAAGTTGAGGTCCTAAACATGGTTGTCTTTCAGGCATCTATATTATGTTGGATTTATTTCCTCATGCTCTTCATTGTAGGTAATAAATTGGGGATATTAGTTAGATATTAGCGGAGCCGGGGTGGCGCAGTGGGTAGAGTGCAGTACTGCAGGCCACTTCAGCTGACTGATATTTGCAGTTCGGCGGTTCAAATCTCACCGGCTCAAGGTTGACTCAGCCTTCCATCCTTCCGAGGTGGGTAAAATGAGGACCCAGATTGTTGGGGGCGATATGCTGACTCTGTAAACCGCTTAGAGGGGGCTGAAAGCCCTATGAAGTGGTATATAAGTCTAACGGCTATTGCTATTACTATAACTTTGAGGAAAATGGCTGCCTTGGAATTTCACTTCTGTTGGGGGTGTTACTTGGAATCCTGACACAGATTGGCAGAAGCATAATACCAAGGAGAAAGGAAGTACAGGATGCAGAATTATTTGGCAATTAACAATTATTTCATAGTATCTGCATCAAGGAATCTTTGAACACATTCTGCAAAGTGGGGGGGGGGGGAGAGAGAAAAGAAAAGAAAAGGAATATAGTGTAGAGAGGGCTGAAAGCCCTATGAAGCGGTATATAAGTCTAACTGCTATTGCTATTGCTATAGTTACCGTATTTTTCGGACTATAAGATGCACCGGAGTCAGTGGTGACATTTAAATTTGTTTATTACCAGTTCTGTGGGCATGGCTTGGTGGGCATGGCAGGGGAAGAATACTGCAAAATTTCCATTCTCACCCAACTCTGGGGCCAGTCAGAAGTGGTATTTGTTGGTTCTCAGAACTACTCAAAATTTCTGCTACCGGTTCTTTAGAACCTGTCAGAACTTGCTGAATTTCACCCCTGACTGAAGCATAAGATTTTGAAGAGAAAAACAAGGGGAAAAATAGTTTTTGGCCTCCATTTTTTTGGGGCCCATTTTTGGCAAAAAAAGGTGTTGTGGAGGGGGGGTTTCAAGATGCCAAAAACAGAGCCGTATTTGGTCTATAAGACACACAGACATTGCCACCCATGTTTTGGGAGGGAGGAGTGCGTCTTATAGTCCGAAAAATACAGTAGTTACAGTATTACATTTTAGGCAGATACAGCACAGGTTCTAATCCCAGTAAGGGTATGGCTAGCTGATGAGAGCTAAATAGCTTGAAATAGATCTATACTAGTCTCCCTTTATTTATTTATCAGCACAAATACAACACAAATGTAACAAAGGCAACAGTAAAAATATTGGGTTTCTGTCTGGATGGTCTCTTGTGACGAGCTGATAGACAGAGAATGGAAGCAGTAGACTTCCTCCCATATTTGGGCATACCAGGGGTTGTGACACTAAATACATACATACATACATACATACATACAAGAATTGTAAAAATCATAGAATGTAATTAATATATTTGATAATTGCATTCAATGTCTGAAAGACAAGCAGTTGGAACAGCGTGCTGTGTAAACATGGCCAAATTGTGATACACATTCCTTAGGTACCAGTGCAAATGTTTGAACAGAAGGTGTTAAATACTGTATATCTCTGTTTTTTGAAAATGTCTTTAAGGAAAAGTATAGTTGATTCTTCTATGATTCTTCTCCTAAGCTGAGCTGCTGAAAAGCTGGACTTGAACGAAGTTCAAGTTTATAGACAGGGAGGGGTAGCAATAAATATATCTATTGGTTTAAGAACACCTGGTACAGTTATCCAAATGGTACTCCCATCAGACTTTAAACCAAATGGATCAACTCAAGGATTATCTGTGTAATTTATCTGGAAGCTTTAATGGAAAATATTTTAAGGGTGTGTAGTGTATTAAATATTAAGCCTGGTGACTTGATACCACAGAGAAAGATTACACCTATTGTGTGCACAACTTTCACCAGCTTGTCTGGGCTTGTTCAAAAATAAAGACAAATAGGAGAAAAAAAAACGCAGAGAGGACTGATACATTTTCATTGTGACCAGAGAACAAGAGTGATCAAAAGATCACTTTTTTCAGGTTTTAGCAAGTCCTTTTGCTTGCATTTGCAAATAAAGCAGTTATTTCCCAGCAAAGCTCATTTACGTGCTTGTATAAAGGCGGAAGCAGAATAGAATAGAATAGAATTCTTTAATGGCCAAGTGTGATTGGACACACAAGGAATTTGGTGCTTATGCTCTCAGTGTCCATAAAAAGACAAGAGACATTCGTCAAGAACCATAAGGTACAACACTTGATAGTCATCGATACAAATAAGCAATCAGGAAACAATCAATATCAATATCAATCGTGAGGATACAAGCAACAAAGTTACAGTCGTGCAGTCATAAGTGGGAGGAGATGGGTGATAGGAACGATGAGAAGACTAATAGTAATAGTAATGCAGCCTTAGTAAATAGTTTCACAGTAGTGAGGGAATTATTTCTTTAGGAGAGTGATTGCATTCGGGAAAAAACTGTTCTTGTGTCTAGTTGTCTTGGTGTGCAGTGCTCAATAGTGTCATTTTGAGGGTAGGAATTGAAACAATTTATGGGGGGGAGGGAAGGCTGGGGGGGTTGGGGGGTTGGGTGGGAGGGAGGGATGTATATTAGGCTTGACGAGGGGTGTTAGATTTTAAAGTAATATGATTGCACATGTATACTGTCTTCTCTTATTTTTTCTTTAAAACTAAGATATGTTAAGTGTATTGATATGGAAGCATAAATACCATCAACATAGAAAGGAGTTTGCTCCGAAGTTGAAATACACCAAGTGAATGAGAGGAAGAGTGGGAAACAGAGGAGAGAAGAAAGAGAGGAAGAGAGGGATAGGAGAGAGGGTAAGGGGGGAAGATGAGGAGGATAAGGAGGAGTGGAATGAAGAGAGAGGAGAAGGAGAAAGGAAGGGGAAGTAGAGTAGAAAAGGATGATGGAGGGAAGAAAGGAGGTAGGAGAGAGGCAGAAGAAAGAGGTGAATGGAGAGCAGAAGAGCTAATAATGGCTTTTTATCTTTCTGGGCGTTGATGACAAGAGGAACTGATGTAATTGCTACTTAATACAATAGGATATTGGCTATGTAATAGTATACATGTGATTATATGTTTATGAAATTGGAAAATAAAAAAAGTATATTTTGAAACAATTTATGTCCAGGATATGAGGGATCTTTAAATATTTTTACGGCCCAAGTGTACAGGTCCTTAATGGAAGGAAGGTTGGCAGTAATTGTTTTTTTCTGCAGTTCTAATTATCTTCTGAAGCCTGGGTCTGTCTTGTTGCGTTGCAGAACCAAACTAGACAGTTAAAGAGGTGCAGATGACAGACACAATAATTCCTCAGCAGCTCCTTAGACAGTTTGAGCTTCCTGAGTTGGTGCAGAAAGAACATTCTTTGTCGTGCTTTTTTGATGATGTTTTTGATGTTAGGTGTCCATTTTAGGTCTTGAGATACAATAGAACCTAGAAATTTGAAGATCTCTACTGTTGATACTGTGTTGTCTTCCTGCCTCTTGTCAATGATTCAGTTGAGTAGGTTTTCAGTTTACATGCCTTTTTCTCCTCTTTCTTGAAAAGATTAGGTTTGCCAGCTAAGGAAGTTTGCAATTTGATCAACATCATGCACCTTTAAATTAATGTGAGTCATGTCTATTGAGATTCCCAATCATCCAGGTCATGGTTGTCCCAAAAGTGCTTTTTTAAAAAGGCAACTGGACTTTGTTTTTCTTTGAAGATGTTTCATTTGAAGACATTTCACTTCGCATCCAAGAAGCTTCTTCAGTTCTGATCAAATGGTGGACCGAATTGAAGAAGCTGCTTGGATGAGAAGCAAAATGCGGTTCAAGGAAAAACAAAGAAAGTCCGGTTGCTGTTTGAAAAAACGCATCTGGGACAATAATGTAAGTCATTGAGATATAACCTAAATCTAGCTCTAATTCTACTCCTAAGCATAATATTTATATATATTAATAGTGCCATAACAGAAAGATGTAATCCCTAGATTACATCTACGTTCTATGAGATGTGACGATGAAATAAATAATCCAGTAGATAGGTATTTTTCATTCTGAAAAAGTATATTCAATGCATTAGCATTTATTATGTAATTAGGACATATCTGGTACTAGCTTTAAATGATTAAGGGTCAATAACTGAGGAGAACTTGCTTCCCACTAGCAATAATAGAATTTAAATTAGATATAATATGAAGCAGCACATCCATATAAACCTTTTACATCTTCAGCATCTATATTTATGCCTGCAAATGAGCTTATTTTAAGGAAGACAGCTTGTTCTTCACTAAGTTGAAAGTGACATTTTAAAAAGCAAACACCTTGCAGAACAATATGATGTAGAAAGAAAGTTTGAGATTGTTTGAGATCAGAAGTGTGGAACAATGGCTTTTTAATGACTTGTAGACTTCAATTTCTTGCTGGCTCAGGAATCCTGGGAGTTGAAGTCCAGAAGTCATAAAAGGACCATCATTCTCCTCTCCATCTTAGATGGAGAAGTAACATTCAGCAAACTGATTTACTATGAGAGTTTGTTCCAAGAACACCTTTAGGTGAAGAAGAACAGAGCATTTCTGAATTAAGATGCAAAATGGCTGACTAATAATAAGGGAGCGAACTCTACACAAATGGGTTTTTCCTTGGACAAGTGAAACAGAAATGCTCAACTAAAACAACATGTTTAGAAAACATTCAAAAAGTACCTGACAAGAACCAGCAAGCTCCTAAAATACAGACATTTTCTTAAAAGGTGACATTTGAAGAAAGAGGAGGAAAAAAAAAACCCCTGAAATTATCTTTCAGCAGGAACACACTTGTGAGATAGTGAGAATACACTACAACATTATATTGAGGCTCCCGCTGGCATTTTTAACAGAAGTTTATGCTCACTTAATGAAACCAGTGCTTTATCAACTCTAACAATTACAACCTCAGTCACTACAGATCTTAATCTAAAACTGGATTAGAATGCTAAGTGCCTGGGGTCTGTAAATGGCCACAGTAGTTTTAAAAAAATTAAATAAATACTTCCGACAACACTTTTTTTTTAAATCCAAAGTGTTCCCCTACATTTCAAGTCTAAGTGACTTTCAGTGCTGGTATTTGTCTGACTTAAAGAGATATTTTGGAGCTTCAGTTCCTTCAACAAATCAAAGCCTCTAAAAGGTCAGAAATTTAAATAATTTATCAGTACTATGGTTTCAGTGGTGGGTTGCAGCTTATTTTACTACCGTTTTGTTCATGTGCTCGTGTCAGAGGTGGGTTCCTACCAGTTCGCACCTATTCGGTAGAACCGGTTCGTCAAATCTACCGAACCGGTTAGAAAATGTTCCACCAGTGGACCCGGAAAGGAGGCCACACCTACAGAAGAGGTTCCAAATTTTTTTAAAACCCACCACTGGTCCTTGGATATGATTATTCTACACTATCATGCTCCTATTTATAAAACTCAGGTGCCTCTGTGAAAGGTAAGGATGACTACTGCGTTTGTGGTGCAATCAGAACATTGCGTGTGTTGAAGTTGTTTTAACGCAAACCAAAGATGCCTTTTAAAAAACAAGTTGACATCCTGTTCTTATGCATGCCAGTGCTGTGTGTGAGGTAATTTAAGGTGGTTCTGACAAGTGTGGTCGACATCTTCATATCCGGTCACATGGGCGGCAAGCCACTCCCATCCGGTCACATGGGCAGCAAGCCATGCCCACAAAGGAGACCACACCCACAGAGTAGGTTCGAACAATTTTTGAAACCCACCACTGGTTCGTGTGCAGACGCATCTGGGTGGAGCCTCCCGCCACCGCTACTACCAGTTCGCCCGATCCGGTCAGAACCGGAAGCAACCCACCTCTGTATGGTTTGCACATTGAGACTAGACTGAGAAAGAAAAAGAAACATTGACTTGCATTATGTTTGTTTTAATTATGCATAAATTCATTACAGCCTTTTAGTCAAAGCAGCACCCGCTTCACAGTCATTTTAACATGTCTTCATATATTCCATTGTTTGTTAACTCAGTGGGAATCCTCCTTAATCTGGTACACTATATTCCTTTTCTTTTCTTTTCTCTCTCCCCCCCCCCACTTTGCAGAATGTGTTCAAAGATTCCTTGATGCAGACACTATGAAATAATTGTTAATTGCCAAATAATTCTGCATCCTGTACTTCCTTTCTCCTTGGTATTATGCTTCTGCCAATCTGTGTCAGGATTCCAAGTAACACCCCCAACAGAAGTGAAATTCCAAGGCAGCCATTTTCCTCAAAGTTATAGTAATAGCAATAGCCGTTAGACTTATATACCACTTCATAGGGCTTTCAGCCCCCTCTAAGCGGTTTACAGAGTCGGCATATTGCCCCTAACAATCCGGGTCCTCATTTTACCCACCTTGGAAGGATGGAAGGCTGAGTCAACCCTGAGCCGGTGAGATTTGAACCGCTGAACTGCTGAACTAGCAGTCAGCTGAAATGGCCTGCAGTACTGCACTCTACCCACTGCGCCACCTCAGCTCTTCCATTTTATTAGAGATGTCATATTGGCACCTCTGGGAAAACCTGAATCTGAAAGGCCTGCGGGTTTCCCTACCCAAATAAAAATCAAAGCTCCTTCCCCTACACCCATCACATGGCCCAATCATGTTCCCATCTCAACTTGAGTAGCTTCTCAGTCACGCCTCTCCAGGTGCAGGCTGAATGTCATTGACTACCAGGGAAAATAATGTTATTGTGGCTATACTTCTCACCCTGTCTCCATCCACTCTCCCTCCCATTTCCCACAGCATGTCCATCCACCAAGTGTACCAGCCCTGAAGATCCAAAGTAAAAGATGGCCTCCAGGGTTGACAATCTACCTTGTACATATTAATATCTTTATGACATTGGAAGTAGAACCTGTTGTTTGACTTTGACTGCAATTCTGGAGTTATGTATATCAGCAGTTACTACTTCTGATATTCCTGTCTTATGCTCATGCCAGCTTAAGTACAAGCCCATTTAAGATAATCTTGCCCAGACTGAGACTTTTCAGCAACATTTCATAAGCTATTCAGTGCAGAGTGAGACTACTACAACAGATAGTTGCTACAATAGATAGTTCCTGTTGCTCTGCCCTCCCACTATTCTGTACCAGGAAGCTTTCAATTTCAGTTTCCTTTCAGTGGGTAGATTTTTTATGTTTAATATAGATTCACATACTATATACATAAGTGTTGTGGCCCGGCAGGAGCTGTTGGAGCTGCCACCGGACTCCGATGGCGAGGGGTCTTATGAGTCAGCTCTGGAGGAGGTGGAGGACTCTGGACAGGGTGCCGACTCCGAGCAGGGTGAGGAGAGACTGGTTGGCCACCAGGTGGCGCCAGAGCCTTGGATCAGAGGGAGTGATAAGGAAAACACTTGTGAGTTGTTTTGGGATGCACGCTGTCGAAGGGCTACTTGGTGGAAGAAACAACTGCTAATTATAGGAGATGATTGCGCTTAGCTGATGCTTATTAAGATCCTCTCCTGATTATAAAAGAGACTGCTTGTGCCACGCCCTTTTGCAGAAGTCAACGTTCACGACTCAGAGAAACCAACTTGGAGAAGTGGTTTGCTGTGAGAGCTTGTTTGCATTGCTGCGTAGGTTTGTAGGACTTGTTGCCAGAGTGCTTATCTCCTTGTTTATGTTGGGCTTGCAGCCAACTAGAGTCTGGACTGATTAAAATATTCTTTTGTACGTTTGTTTGACTTTCGTTCCTGGATGGAGAAGGGGGGTCAGAACACATAAGTACACTGGGAGTAGCCCATGCTGGCAGAGGTAGCATGCTGCGCGCCCCATCACTCAAGGAATTCCAGCTAGCAGGTTCAGGAGAAGGGTCTTCTCTGCTATGGCTCCAGCCCTTTAGAACATCTTACCCCCGAGGTGAAACTGGTTCCCTCTCTTCTTTCCTTCCACAGGAGCTTGAAGACTGGCTCTGCCAGATGACTCAGGACTCCAATGGGGAACATCACATTGGAGGTGGTTATTGAATTAAAATAAATTCGATAAATGAATAAGGCACACACCCAAATTAAAATAGCAAAATGCAGATGTGTTCTGACTCCCACACTTCTCCGTTCAGGAACGAAAGCCAAAACAGACGTACAAAACAATGTTTTAATCAGTCTTGTTGGCTGCAAGCCCAAAATAAACAAATAGATAAGCTCTCTGGCAGCAATTACTAAAAACCTAGACAATGCAAACAAGCTTCTCACAGCAAACCACTTATCCAAGTTGGTTTCTCTGAATCATGAACGTGAATGAGAACGAGAACGTTGACTCCTGCAACCAGGGTGTGGCACAAACAGTCCCTTTTATGATCAGGAGAGGATCTTAATCAGCATCAGCTGCTTGTAATCACCTCCTGTAGTTACTCTGTTGTTCTTTCCATCGAGTAGCCCTTCACCTGCATGCATCCTGAAACAACTCCCAAATGTTTTCCTGAACATTCCCTTTGATCCAATGCTCTGCCACCACCTGGTGGCCAACCAGTCTCTCCTCGCCCTGCTCGAAGTCGACACCCTGTCCAGGGTCCTCCACCTCCTCCAAAGCCGACTCATAAGACCCCTCGCTGTCGGAGTCTGGCGGCAGCTCCAACAGCTCCTGCCAGGCCACAACACAGATGTACGGGGACACATGTATTTTTCTTTCATTCGTTTTCTCCTCCTTTTTAAAATATGTCTAAATGAGAGATGAATTTAAGGCAACATCAGTTTCTGCCCTCCAGAAAGCCTTCTAGCAATGGAGCAACTGGACAATGCAGTGAAGCACAATCTCTCGTAGTCAATTTTCATGTACACCTCAATTTCCATGTGTATTTGGTGAGACTGACTGAATGCAAAAACTTCCCTTTGGCGATTTCTTGAGCCCTCTGCATTGTATTCCAAACCATGTGAGATTATTAATAGTACAATTCTAAGCAAGAAGAACAGTGAGTATACCACGAGTTAAAGGGGTGATTTTCAGCAATTTCCTAGGACACGTTACAATCTTGCCCAGCTGTTTTTTTCTTCTTTCTGAAAAGAAGATCACTGCTGCAGTGAACTCCAAACAATTACATTACTGAGTTTTAAAATACCATTTGGGGTGCTCCTTCCGGCAGAAAATTCACTATTGAAGTTCCAGATATCCTGTTTTGGAGCCACTATTTTTTTCCCCTGTATATCGAAAATGTTTCCAAATCCATTGCCTTCAACAAAAATAGTCCACAGTGAAGTGGCTCGTGTATTGTGCTAAGCCATGGTTTCCTTAATCATGATTTCCTGAATAATCTATAACGGGTTGAGATTTCACAAGATACTACATTATAAATTATGACTGAAACATTATATAGAGCTAAAACAAGACCCACCACAGTTAAATTTGGTGTAATGTATGACACTAACAATCTGTATGCACCAGGGGTGGGTTTCAGGTGGTTCCCCGCGAATCGGTTGGTCGGCGAACCCAGAAGTAAGTACCCGGTTTTGACGAGTTCTGCGCTTCCACGCATGCGCAGAACGCATACAGTGCCTGCGCGATCCTCCAGGAGCAGCTGGAGCATCACACAGGCGCTAGTACGCATGCGTGCACTGCGCACGTGCACGAGGATGCCGCCGGCCCCGTTCCAACCGAACCGGTTGGAACGGGGCGAGAAACCCACCCCTGGTATGCACATTCTGAGAAATCAGTAAATAAGATCTTTGCTTCCAGTTATTTTATTTGTGACTTGCTCAACAACCTGAGTGTGCCTAGGAGGCTGTGTAACCCAGTGGTGGGTTTCAAAAAATTTTCGAACCTACTCTGTGGTCACAACCTCCTTTGTGGGAGTGGCTTGCCGTGCATGTGACCTGGTGGGAGTGGCTTGCTGGCCATGTGTTTTCTTTCTTTCTTTCTGTCTTTCTTTCTTTCTTTCTCTCTCTCTCTCTCTCTTTCCTTCCTTTTGTATCTGTCCCTTTTTCCTTTTTTTCTTTCATCTCTCTCTCACTTTTTCTTTCTTTTTTCTTTATTTCTTTCTTCCTTTCTTTCTCTTTCTCTCTGTGTGAGTCTGTGTGTGTGTGTGTGTGTGTGTGTGTGTGTGTGTGTGTGTAAGCACCCAAGAAGTACAATGTGGAATCTGTACAACACAGAAACAGTATTTATTATTTTATGAGTTACACGGGTCTAGTAAATAAACAAAAAACAATATGGAATAATAGTACCCGGAAATCTAAAGTAGAACAGAAAAAAAGAATAATAAAAGGTAGATAAAAATAGCAGCATGAAGAATGCACTTTCTGGAGCACAAGAGTCCATTGTATCTGCTAGAAATGGTCACATGTATATTGAGGTTTCAGAAACCTCCTGTTAAGATATGTTATGAGCTTCACTTTCATTACGTTTTAAATCAACATTTAGATTCTGTTACTTAGTACTATTAGATTTATTTTTCTTTCCAGGAGTTCAAGGTAATGTACAGGCAGTCCTCAACTTACAACAGTTTGTATAGTGGCTGCTCAAAGTTACAACAGCACTGGAAAAAAGAGAACTTATGACCGTTTTTCAGAGACTTATGACCTTTGCAACATCCCCATGATCATGTGATCAAAATTCAGATGCTTAGCAACTGGTTCATACTTATGACCATTGCAGAGTCCTGGAGTCATGTGATCCCCTTTTGTGACTTTCTGACAAGCAAAGTCAATGGGGGAGACAGATTTCCAACTGGATTACTAACTAGATTACTATCAACTGCAGTGGTTCAGTTAACAAGTGAAGGAAGAAAGGTCATAAAAAGGGGAAAACTTACTTAACAAATGTCTCACTTAACAATGGAACATTTTGGGCTCAATTGTGGTTGTAAGTCAAGGACTATCTGTACACAATTCCTGACTTCTGACCAAAACTGAGCTCAACATTTCTGTTGCTAAACAAGACAGTTGTTAAGTACGTTGTGTCCCATTTGATGACCACAGTTGTAAAGCAAATTACTGCAGTTGTTAAGTGAATCATGTGGCCATTAAGTGAATCTTGCTTCCCCCACTGATTTCGCTGGTTGGAAGCAAGTTGGGAAGGTTACAAATGGGATCACATGAGCACAGAGCACTGAAATGGTCATCAATACATGCTAGTCGCAAAGCGCCAAATTTTGATCCCATGTCCATGGGGATGCTGCAAAGATTGTAAGGGTGACAATTGGCCATAAGCCACTTTTTCCAGTGCTGTTTAACTTTGGATGGTCACTACACAAATGGTTGTGTTGTATGTCGAGGAACACCTGTATCACCCTTTCCTTCCACATTGGGTGAAAGATAGCAGCTAATCTAAAGTTACCCAATTAATGTTTTAATTAATTTCCGTTTCCAAGTAGGAGTTTGGCCATGGATCTTCTTTGAAACAACACTCCAAATTGCATCAAGAATATATAAAAAAAACTGATAATAAAATATCTTAAAATAGAACAATCCCTGGTGTGATCTCATGCTATGTTTTTTAAACCATTTGAAGTCAAATTTGGAAGTCTAGATTCATTCTAAGCGCTCAAATTTTTAAAATCTGAAAACTATTGGACTATTTTAGGGACTCTAATGTGATGGTGGAGCAGAGGTGGGTTGCTACCAGTTCGCACCTATTCGGTAAAACCGGTTCGTCAAATCTACCGAACCGGTTAGAAGAGGTTCCACCAGTGGACCCGGAAAGCAGGCCACACCTACAGAAGAGGTTCCAAATAATTTTTGAAACCCACCACTGGTCCTTGGATGTGATTATTCTACACTATCATGCTCATATTTATAAAACTTAGTGCCTCTGTGAAAGGTAAGGGTGACTACTGCATTTGTGGTGCAATCAGAACATTGCGTGTGTTGAAGTTGTTTTAACGCAAACCAAAGATGCCTTATAAAAAACAAGTTTACATCATATTCTTATGCCTGCCAGTGCTGTGTGTGAGGTAATTTAAGGTGGTTCTGACAAGTGTCGTCGGCATCTTCATATCTGGTCACATGGGCGGCAAACCACTCCCATCCGGTCACATGGGCGGCAAGCCACTCCCACAAAGGAGGCCACACCCACAGAGTAGGTTCGAACAATTTTTGAAACCCACCACTGTGGTGGAGGTTAAATAGTTATATTTTATTGTTTGAGAGATGCTCAAGGATCATTTCCCATTGTCTCCTCCTCCTCCTCCTCCTCCTCCTTTTTTGCCTGCCGCTCTTGAAAAATGCAACTTCTCATAAGATTTATCAGCAGCCTTATTGGAATTTTCCAACTGCAGCTGCTAAGTTTTCTTGTTTTCAAGCTTGCTGAACAAGACTAAGGAAAAGCCTTATCTCCCAGAGGCAGGAGGATATATTTGGGAAACTATAATTGCATTACAATACAGAAAGAGAAAATGAACAGAATAGTTTTACTATGGCAAAGAGTGAGGGCAACAGACAGGACAGCTGAATTCTAGCAGGAAGATACTGATGGGCTGCTAATAGCTTTATAATTAACCCAACTTTATGCAGTTTTTGCAATTGTCCACAGGAATACCGTAGGTCCTGTCAAACTTCTCTCCTCTCCTCACCTAACACACTCCTAATAGAAGGTATGAATTTAGCTTTGTATTCCCTACTGGTGATATCTATCCCTTTAAATAACTCACAACCGTTTCCTCGGTGCTTTGAGGAGAGGCACTTTCTACACGGCTGCATACTGTTTTTAAAATGTGTGAAGTGCTAAAGTTCACCTGGCACATGTTAAATTCACAGTCTTTATCATGTGTTAACTGATACGGTTTATAAGCCATCCAAACACAGAATCACTTGCAGATTTACTGTTTTTTTGTTTTTAAGTGCACAATATCAGTCTCTCTCGGTTTATGACACAAACACAACTCATTATTATAATTAGCACATTTTTCCAGTACCAGAGCTTGCACAAACAACTTTTTGTAAATGAGCACATATTATATGTGAAACCTGAATGTAAGATCTCAGCTTAACATTGTTGTGCTGATCTCCTTCCCCCTCTCCTTCGCTCTGCTAATCTTACGCATGCATAAAATCAAATATAATAAAGTTTAATTCATCTGTGCTGGTTAAGAAAAGTTAAGATTACAAATCTGTAATTAGTTGCCCATCGGATATGTTGTCAAAGTAGAACAAAGTCTGAGTGTTATATTGCTATCTTTTTTCTGGTCTCACATTCTGAGCCAAAGTTTTCCCCTACTTCATTGGCTCAAGAGCAAGTATATGAATGGTCTTCTTTTCCCAAAGTACTCTAATCTATCACAGTGCAGAAAAAAGTTAAGGGTATTCAGAGGGAATAGAGTTGCTTGTACATCCCTTTCAATGTTTCCTTTACCTGGCTTTGAGCAGAAGAAAGAGATAGTTGACAGAAAAATAGGCAAGTTTCAAAAGGCAAAGTGATTATCTACCTCGGGTGTCAAACTCACTGCATCATGTTGCCATCACGTATAACGTTTTCCCCCTTCGCGGAGCTGGGGTGGGCGTGGCGCCTCCAACCAGCTGCCAGTTTGACACCTCTGAATTTTGATGTCAGTTGTTGATCAAGGAGTTAAAAATGTCTTAAAAGAAATGACTAACAAAAGGTAATACAGGTAATCCTCGACTTACAATCGTTTAGCGATTGTTTGAAATGACAATGTCACTAAAAAAAAGCTTATGACCAGTTATCAGAGGTGGGTTCCTACCAGTTCGCACCTATTCGGTAGAATCGGTTCGTCAAATCTACCAAACCGGTTAGAAGAGGTTCCACCAATGCACCCGGAAAGCAGGCCACACCTACAGAAGAGGTTCCAAAATTTTTTGAAACCCACCACTGGTCCTTGGATATGATTATTCTACACTATCATGCTCATATTTATAAAACTCAGTGCCTCTGTGAACGGTAAGGATGACTACTGCGTTTGTGGTGCAATCAGAACATTGTGTGTGTTGAAGTTGTTTTAACGCAAACCAAAGATGCCTTTTAAAAAACAAGTTGACATCCTATTCTTATGCATGCCAGTGCTGTGTGTGGGGTAATTTAAGGTGGTTCTGACAAGTGTCATCGGCATCTTCATATCCGGTCACATGGGCGGCAAGCCACTCCCATCTGGTCACATGGGCGGCAAGCCATTCCCACAAAGGAGGCCACACCGACAGAGTAGGTTCGAACAATTTTTGAAACCCACCACTGATTGTTAGGGTCATGTAATCATCATTTGTAAGCTTCCCAACCGAAAAACAGTCAATGGTGGAACCAGATTTGCTTAATGACCATGATTCACTTAACAACGGCAGTAACTGTAGCAAAAAGGTTGTAAAATGAGGCAGAACTCACTGTTCTGTTGCTTCACTTAGCAACAGAAATGTTGGACTCAATTGTGGTCATAAGTTAAGGACTACCTGTACTAGGTTGTCACAGTGGTTTGTTTGTTTATTTACTTTATTTACTTGTATTCCACTTTTATTATTTTACAAATAACTCAAGGCAGTGAACATATCCAATACACCTCCCCATATTATGTTCTCAAAACAACACTGTGAGGTGGATTGAGCTGAGAAAGAATGACCCAGAAATACACTCAGGTGGACTCATGGCTAAGGCAGGACTTGAACTCATAGTCTTTGGCTTTCTACTCAATTAGCAACAACAGAGTATAGCCTTGAAAGCACACTAACCCATAAGTCGTGATTTTAAATGTATACTAGCAATATTAAATACCAAATAGTCACACCAACATCAAAAATCACACCAAACTCGGGATTGTATGTAACCATTCAAGAAACATTGTAAAATGTGTGCATATTGCCAGACTGGAACTAAATAAACACCGTGACCCGACAAATGCGCGCACGACGAAAGCGCGCCAATGAAACCGCGGTGCGAAAACCGCAACATCATCAACGCACCCACAACAGCGCACTGACAACAGCGCGCCGACAGAAGCGCGATTTAAGTTAAGGTAAGGGTTAGGTTCAGGGTTATGTTTAGGGTTAGGTTCAGGGTTAGGTTTAGGGTTAGGTTTAGAGTGCGCTGTTGTCGGCGCGCTGTGGTCGGCGCGCTTCTGCGCTCACTTGTCGGTGCAATTTAGAACTCGCGGTTTTGTCGCCGTGGTTTTGTCGGGTGCGATTTTGTCTAGCGCGCATTTGTCGGGGAACCAATAAACACGTATAATGCTTCATATCAAGATTATAGTAAAATATTATATTTTTCTTCTATTTTTACATTTTAACAATTTAAATGGGGTACAACTGTGATAATATTTTTTTTGCTCAAGACTGTTTCCATTATGAATGCTGCATGTACTCAGTAAGCAAATTAAGAGCAAGAGGGTATGTAAAGTGTCTTAACCATTGCCCATCTTAGAAAATACTCAATTTGTGTGTAATGTAGCCATATTCAGTCCCTTGGTTATTTCCTGGAATAATATAAAATTAACCATAAAATATTCCTATGTTGGGTTTACCAGAGCTTATTTTGGCGTGTATATCTACTGCCCAATTCCCATCAAGAATGTTTAAACAATGGTCTTCCATTGCATTTATGATATATACCAGTGGTGGGTTTCAAACTTTTTTCAAACCTACTCTGTGGGTGTGGCCTCCTTTGTGGGAGTGGCTTGCCGGCCATGTGATCTGGTGGGAGTGGCTTGCCGGCCATGTGTTTTCTTTCTCTCTCTCCTTCCTTTTGTCTCTCTGTCCCTTTTTCCTTTTTTTCTTTCATCTTTCATCTCTCTCACTTTTTCTTTCTTTTTTCTTTTTTTATTTCTTTCTTCCTTCCTTTCTTTCTCTTTCTCTCTCTGTGTGAGTCTGTCTGTCTGTCTGTCTGTCTGTGTTTGTGTGTGTTTGTCAGTGGTGGGTTTCAAAAATTTTTGGAGCCTCTTCTGCAGGTGTGGCCTGCTTTCCGGGTCCACTGGTGGAACCTCTTCTAACCGGTTCGGTAGATTTGACGAACCGGTTCTACCGAACTGGTGCGAACTGGTAGGAACCCACCTCTGATATACACATAGTCTGCTACAAACAGGCTGTAGCAGCTTCTATTCCAAAGTGTGTGTGTGTGATAGAGACCACAATTCAGTTCAATAGATAAGAAAGCCTCAGGCCTTAAGTCCAGAGCTCCACAATCAAGGAAACAAATAACTAAAAAACATACAACAGAGTAGCTGCTCAGCTGGGCCTGCACTGATATGTTGGGATTCCCTGGTGAATAATGTTTCTTACTGCCTTTTTCCTATTGTTAAGATATAAGCAATTGGCCAAACAGATTTGTATGTGGCTACAAAAATTCATTCTAATCTCTAAAATCCTGTCATCTTTCTCAGGCAAAAAAAAAAAAAAAAGGCAGGACTATTAACTCCAAAGTGTAAAATTATTTCAATGTATTACTGGTGAAAAATCAGTAATAACTATCCCCAGCATCATTATGCTGCTTCAAAATGTTATTTCAAAAATGCTTCTTTTGGTCAAGCCAAACAACACATCTCCATCTTAAAACTAGGATGGAGGAGAAAAAGCAAGTGAAAAGTGATTATTTTCTGCCTCTTGGCTAGCTCATGGCTGAAAGAGGATTTGAGCCTGGGACTTCCCAATTTACTCTTGTTGTGGTTGGTCATCTGCAAGTTTATACTCAACAGTAATGTCTATAGGGTTCACTAAGAAGTAAAGCTACATTTTAAATTATTATACTGATTCTAACTCTTACTGTCCAATTCTGGAATGGAGAGAAATAGTTTCAGGAGGTCTTTATATAGTTCTCCTAAGATCAAGAATTCAGAGATTCTAAATAATGTATTACATGTGTAACCAGTACACTTGCAATATACAATAATGTATCTTCCTCAAACACACACACACACGAACACACACACATACACATACACACACACAAACACACAAACACACACACATGAAATGGAACCAAAAGGGTCTCTAGTCTCTTTCCTTCTGAGAATTCAATGAAATGGCACATAATGTCAGCTCTTACTACATTATCCAGAATTACTTCTGTCCTTGGCATTTCCATTAAGCTATCATTTATGATAGTGGAAATCCATCCTTCCCTCTAAGAAATAATAATAGTTTGCCTAAGTTGATTAATTAGAATAAACAATGAAAAAAAAATCTAATTACGGATGTGCAGAATGGAATATTGTACACATCCAAAAGTATTTGCTTTACAGGACAGGGCATTTCTTAATTTTTTTTAAGATCATGGAACAAGACAGGTAAATAGGTTAATTGTTTCTTTTAAAAAAAATTAAATGTTGAAATAAAATGTTATAATAATGTGCTTCATTTTCTTGCACATTTCATATAAATTGTAGAAATTTGTTAAGGAAAATCTTAGTCAGCATAACCTTCAACCCATTTCAATATTTGATATCTTGACTAGAGTGCAAAAAAATCTATTTTCACAATTACTGTATATGACAAAGGAAAATGAAATGAAATCTTTAATCATTTGCACTTAGGAGTTCATATTATCTATGAACTTTTATCTGAGTCTTTTTGTGAACTTTTTCTAATTGTTCCGGTGTGATATTTAAAGTGTGTGACATTTCCTTTTTTTTTTTCATGGATGGCAGGGTATACTCGTGTTACTGAAAGGAGATTCAAACTTCATGAAAAGCTCTTCTCCTAAATTTTGAAACCAGCTCAAAGAAAGCCTTCTTTAGGGAACACATGAATTCAAGAAACCACAGTAAAAACGCACAGCCGCATGGAATATACACGCAGGCGGCTATATCTTCAATCTTACTTGAAAGTACTCAAATCTAGTAACTTTCAGGATCAGGATTAACGGTTTCAAAAGTCTACGCATTAAGGAGTTTTCATGAACTCTTCCGTATTAACAAATTTATCTGGAAAGAAAAAAGACTGAAAATGTAGTGACAGACTAACACAGGCAGATTTATAATAATAATAATAATAATAATAATAATAATAATAATAATAATAATAATAATAATAATAAAAAGATTCCCTGGAACTGAACACTTTACATTTAAATTAGGTTTGGACCGATCATGGAACTCTTGATAGAGTTTCTGCAAATGAAATTCAAATACTGATAGTAGTGGGAAATCTGGATTTTAAGTTTGCTCAGACACATATCTTCTTTCTTTCTTTCTTTTTTGACGAAACAGTGAGGAATACAGGCGGCAAAGAAAGCTAGATTACATTGCAAAAAAGAAAGAAAAAAGATAAGATCACCACCTGGCCAGATCTTTGTGATAAAACTAAGAATGGTGTGGCTAACAGTCACCCTGGAAGCAATACAAGCTCAAACGTCAAATGAATATGTGTCTGGCTGTTCTCCCTATCTCACATTCGACATCTGAAAACCGCAGTTCAAATTTAGTGCTTGGTGGGGGTGTGCATGTCAGCGCCACTGTCTTTAAGATGTCATCGGAAGAGGGCTCAGCAGTCTGGTGGCCTTTATGCTGCAGCTCCGCAACATCCATTTCCAATTGCCAGCGCTCTGTATGGGGTGATGATGAATGTGCGATCTAATAATCACACATTAAAATAAACATGGTTCAGAGAAAATGACAGGGTGGTGCTGAAACACTGCAAAGCTGCTGCAGGAACCCTCAGTTGGACAAAGCGAAGGCAGGGCTCGATGTGCCAACACGGTTCCTCCCACCCTCCCCCAAATACTGGTGCATGGGAGGCGAAGTGCATAAATTTTCAGCAGTCCCTCAAGGGACTACTTTCCAATAATTCAACCCACAACAAGTCCACATTTGCAAAATGTCTTGCTTTTAACTGGCCTCCAAAGCTGGCTTCTGGTAATGAGAAATGCAAACTGGATTATGTCCCAATTCCCCAATACTTGCCTACTGCATCCAGCTGGAACCATAGAACACTACAGCATGGTCTCAATACCCTGGAATTAAGGAAATCTGCAAAGCCTCATCCTTAATTTTCAGACTGGATGGGAGATACTGTGGATTGTGCTGCGATTTGCAAAGGCAAAATTCCTACCATCCTTCAAAGAAACAAAAGTGCCGTTTTCAAGGGTTCTAAAGGTTTCCAGTTTATACTATTCCTTAGATTTAAGGGCCCCTGAAATAATCAGTCAACCCAGGTTTCATTCTTGCACCCAGTTATCTCAAAATGGACTCTCCTAAAATGTAATTCAGATGCATAGTAGCCAAAACACCACCGCCACCAAAATCCCTACACTTCAGGGTGCTTGCTTTTAAAAAGAGGTGTGACTTGATGCCAGGTATACCCTAAGAAAATATGAAGGCGCATATTCTATCTGCATTGAGTGGATCGTTTGTATTTTTTTTTCCTGGATATGTGAGGAGTGTTTCACCTGTTCTGGCCTCAGATCTCTGGAGAATTAAGGTTTTCTTGTGCAGTGGGACACGCATTAAAAAGGTGTCAAGGAATCACGGGGCCACAGGGTGAGATCTTTTTGAGGTAGGCTTCAATAAAACTCTGTCTGAATTCGAGGAAGGAGGAAAGTAGAGAAGGGAGGGAGGGAGAAAGGAAAGGAAGATGGAAGGGAGAGAAAAGGAAGGAGAGAGGGTAGGAAGGGAAAGAGGAAGAGCAGGAGCAAAGGAGAGGTAAGGGAAGAAGGAAGGGGAAGGAGAGGAGGAAGGAAGTAGAGAAGGGAGAGAGGGTGAAAAGAAAGAGGTAAGGAGAGGAGGATGGAAAGGAGAGAAAGAGGAGAGAGGGTAGGAAGGGGAAGAGGAAGAGCAGGAGTAGGAGAAAGGTACGGGAAGAAGGAAGGGGAAGGAGAGGAGGAAGAAAGTAGAGAAGGGAGGGAGGGAGAAAGGAAAGGGAAAGGAAGATGGAAGGGAGAAAAGGAAGGAGAGAGGGTAGGAAGGGAAAGAGGAAGAGCAGGAGCAAAGGAGAGGTAAGGGAAGAAGGAAGGGGAAGGAGAGGAGGAAGGAAGAAAGTAGAGAAGGGAGAGAGGGTGAAAAGAAAGAGGTAAGGAAGATGGAAAGGAGAGAAAGAGGAAGAGAGAGGGTAGGAAGGGGAAGAGGAAGAGCAGGAGTAGGAGAAAGGTACAGGAAGGGAAAGGAGAGGAGGAAGGAAGAAAGTAGAGAAGGGAGGGAGGGAGAAAAGAAAGGGAAAATAAGGTGGTGTTACAACAGGAGGAAGGGATGGTAAACAAAGCAACCCAAACTGTATATTATAACCTATTAAATGAAATAATAAATGTGTAAGAATGATAAATGTTAAAACGCTTGTAACCAAACGACATGCTATAT
Source organism: Thamnophis elegans (assembly GCF_009769535.1). Taxonomy (NCBI): domain Eukaryota; kingdom Metazoa; phylum Chordata; class Lepidosauria; order Squamata; family Natricidae; genus Thamnophis; species Thamnophis elegans. The sequence goes on from NC_045550.1 coordinate 5,807,379, forward strand.
GTGATGATGGGGTTTTTTTTTTGGTGTTTTTTTATTGTTGTGGATATGTGTTGTCTATGTAACAAAAATAAAAATAAATTATTTTTTTAAAAAAACTCTGTCTGAATACAGGACACTGAAAAACTGAAACTTCAAAACTGACCCTCAAGTCATTCTTCTGACTTCGGTGGGACTTACTTCCTTGCAATTTACAATTTCAAAGATGCTGAGCCCAGTCAAGCTACCTCTTCCATGGGCACCGGTCATACCAAATGGAACTTTTCTTTTATTTTCCTTTTTTACAAATTTCAGGCAACTCGGGACAAGAGCTGCCTATCTAGGAGACATCACGAAGCCCCCCTCCCCAAGTCGGGCAGGGGAAGAAAGACGCAGAGCAAAGGGGAAATAAAAGATCCAGCCATTCCACGTGTTTTGGACGGGGGGGGGGGAGAGGCAAGAAACCAGATGTGGAGAAGACCTGGGTGCGTTTTGGGGGGCACCGGGCAGAGGTGCATCCCCAACTGCTGAGCCCATTGGGATCCCCCCCCTCACTCCCCCCCCCCTCTGCTCCGCAAGAAGCCGCTATCTTGTCCTGACCGCGCAACTTTGGCGGCTGCGCGCAAAAATCCCCATTTCTATGCCATCGACGTCGCTCCCTTCTTCTTTTAAGTCCTGCCAACTTGGAGCCGCGAAAGTAGGGAGGGAGGGAGGGAGGGAGAGAGAGGTGGAGTGCCGCGCAAGAGACGCTCCTCCTTCCTCTTCTCCTCCCTCCCTCCCCCTTTCCCCCTCCCCTCCCCCCTTCCCCCCTTTCTTTCTTTCTTGCTGCGCCTGGTTGTACTTTAGCTGATCCACTAATCCCCCGAGAAAGCCTATTTGCAGCGGAGAGTATCTGTAGGGGGCGAGGCTGGTCCATGTGGGTTTGTGCCATTGGTTTGCAAAGAGGAGAGACCCCGCCTATTGCCCAAAAAGAAAAGAGGGGAGGGGGGCGGGAGGGAGAGAGAGAGAGAGAGAGAGACCCAGACCCTACCTCTCTCTCTCTCTCTCTCTCCTAGCTATTCAACACAACGGAGGAGGAGGAGGAGGAGGAAGCGGAGGCTGGAGGAAGAATCACCCCCCTCTCCCTCCTTCCCTTCTTTTGATGATTTGATTTTTGCTGGATCAGCACCAGCCACTTTTTTTTTTCCTGGAGGGGGGGTGGATTTTCCAAGTTGCTCTTACGTTGCCCCCTCCCCACACACACACACACACACACACACCCCTCCTCATCCATCCCCACTTGGAGTAGCGGCGGAAGCTTTTCTGGCCAAGGCGGCGAGGATTAAGTTTTTTGTGCGGTGCGCGCGCGCGCGCGCGGTTGTGTGTGTCTCTGTGTGTGTGTGTGTGTCATTTTTTAAGGCGGCTATTGCAAAAAAAGAAATCAACCTAGAGCCCGCGGCGGCCACCGATCATCGATCAAGACCACGGTGGGGGGAGAAAGATGCAACGGCGCTGAGAAGCCCAGGCGTCGGCTTTGGAGCCCAGGCCGGGCGGGGGCTGCTGCTGCTGCTGCTGCTCCCGGTGGAGCCCACGAGCTGAACGGCGAGGTAAGGAGCGAGCGAGCGAGGCGGGCAAGCCAAAGACTCTTCGCCCCGGCGTGGGCTCGGTGCCTCTCCTTCCCTGGAAATGCGCGTGTGCCCGTCCTTAGGAAGTGCCCATGTGTTTTCGCTCCACTGCGCCATCCGGAGAAGGGGAAGCCGGCGCGGGTGGGGAGGGAAAGGACGGGGAAAGCAAGCGGGGAAGTGCGAGGACATCTTTGGCCACACATCTCCAACCTCCTGCGGGGAAGCTCCGGGGTGGACCTTCCCAAGTCGCCCCCGGGATGGTTCCCGAGCGGGCGTGTTTGTGTGCCTGTGCGTATCTCCCTATCTCTGTGTGTGTTTGTGTGTTTAATCCCACCCACACCCCTTTCCCATCTACTTGGCGCCGACCGTGCAAAAAAGGTGCGCGGATTCGTGCAAAAACGCTTTCGGATCCAGCGCGCGCAGTTGATTGTGTGTGTGTTTGTAAGGGGGGGGGGGAAGAGAGTGTTGTGTGGGTTTGTGTGTGTGTGTGGTGGGGGGGGGAGAGTTGTGTGGGTTTGTGTGTGTGTGTGGTGGGGGGGAGAGTTGTGTGGGTTTGTGTGTGTGTGTGTGAGAGTTGTGTGGGTTTGTGTGTGTGTGGTGGGGGGGGAGAGTGTTGTGTGTGTTTGTGTGTGTGTGTGCGCGCGTCCCGCCCTCCCACTTTTCGGTTACGATGCCCAATCCCACCCCTCCCTATATTATTTTTTGACACGGCTGGCGTTGGGTGGCGCTGGCCTTTAAATGGGGGGGGGGGAAGCCCGGCCAAAGGAAGCGAGTGAGTCTCCCTTGGAGGGGGGGGGCTTCCTCGCCCGTCCTTCCCAGACTCCCCCCCCAAAAAAAGAGAGTGAGTAGCGGGGGGGGGGAGAGAAATAAACCTTAAAAGAGTATCTGTGCCTCTTTTGGTTGTTGCAAACAACAAACTGGGGGGGGGCAGATCATAAGTTGCCTCTCTTCTTTTCCAACCCCCCCCCCAATTTAAAAAGAGGGAGGGGAAGGAACCGAGCCCTCGCCTCTCCCTCTCTCCCTCCCCCGAGAGAAGAAGTGAGAGGCGTTAAACGAGGTGAAGTGGAAGCCTTTTGTTTTGCTGGGCTCCGCATTGTTTACTTAGGACGGAGTGTGATGGACAACATCTGCCAGCAGATTAGCAACCCGGGCTTTTTTTTGTTGGCAGCGCTGCCAAAGTCTCGGCCAAGACAACGGGGAAGGGGAAGGGAAGCCGGCAACAGGGACCGCACCTTCAGCTCGGAAAGTGCCTTGTTTTCCCAGCCACCCCCTTCCCCGAGCCGACGGGCAAAAAGCTACTTCTCAAACCCCGGCGCGCTTCTGATTTCCCCCCCCGGTTGTTTAGTTTGCAGGCGAGCCCGAAGAAAGTTTTCCTTCTTCCTGCCGCTGGAAGTCGCCAAAGAAGCGATGGCAAAAGCGGGTGGGTGTGATCGGTGTGGTCTCCCCCCCGCTTCTTCCCCCCAAACTCCTTCGGACTTTGCAAAGGGAGCTTCTTGCAAGGGAAGAGAGGGAAGCTTGCACGCTCTGCTGATGGGGGGGGGGGAAAGGCTAGTAGTTAAAAAGCCCGGGGGGGGATCCGGGAGAAATCCGGAGACAAGGGGAAATGGGGGGGGGGGAGGGAGGCTCGAACCGGGCCCCGCCGTCTGCTATTCGAGCCGTTTTTTTTCCTCCCCCCCCCCTCTCCTGGGAACGCGTTCTTTTAAGAGCCCGGTTTTCATTGTGACGTTTGCAAAGTGGGCTTGCGGTGGGTTCATTTTATTCCTCCGCCTGGAAAAGGAAAAGTGTGCTTTGCAGTCAGAAAGGTGCATGAGATATATAGTTAAATAGATCTTGGGTTGCTTTTTTTTAAACTTTTGCTCCTAGTCCAGAATCTTTATTTTTAAAAACGATCTCCCCCCCCCCCCACCGTCTTCTTTCCGAGTTGGAAATTTGCAATCACAATCACAATATTGGAAATTTGCAATAGTAGTTGTAGTTGTAGTTGAGTTTATTTATAGGCCGCCCTTTTCCCTAAGGGAACTCAGGGCGGCTAACAACTTGTATGGGAAGGGAAGACATACAATGACATAAAGACACAATGTAAAATTAAAATCAAGCAACATTCATTCACAATCACAATATTGGAAATTTGCAATAGTAGTTGTAGTTGAGTTTATTTATAGGCCGCCCTTTTCCCTAAGGGAACTCAGGGCGGCTAACAACTTGTATGGGAAGGGAAGACATACAATGACATAAAGACACAATGTAAAATTAAAATCAAGCAACATTCATTCACAATCACAATATTGGAAATTTGCAATCACAATATTGGAAATTTGCAATCACAATCACAATATTGGAAATTTGCAATCACAATCACAATATTGGAAATTTGCAATCACAATCACAATATTGGAAATTTGCAATCGCAATATTCCTAATAATTGCAGCGTTAATTTTTGGGGTTGGGGAATTCGGGCTTGGAGTTCTTTATATTTTGCACACACACCCCCTCTTTGCTCTTCTCCTCCCCCCACCCCCTTGTTGGAACCCACCGAGTCGGAGTAAATGGAAAATTGTGAAGTGCTGCCTTTTCAGGAATGAAATGGCTGATGGTCATTGAAATAGGTGTTGCCATCTACACGGATAAACATCGCGGAGTAAATCAGCTCCTTAGTAGCAACTCCGCTGGACCCAGGATTATTCCAATCACTCGATATTGGCCAGGCAAAGAGTATTTTCCGTGAGGAACCTAAACGCTTTAACTGACTGACCCCCCCTTTTTTTTTGCTTGAATTGGGCTGCGATTTTGTTCCCCCCCTTGCAGAAAAACTCTGAATTATTGTTGCCAAATAATTCAAATAGAACTTCCAAGTTGCATCCTTTTTGCAAAAGATACCAATCTGACTCCTATTTACTCTCTTGCTGTTTGCAAGGATGGAAATTCAGCACCTAAATAAAAGCATTAAAACCAACTATCTCTTTCCAGAATGTGACCGTGTAAATTGTGTTAATAAAAAAGATGATAGTTTCACTGGAAGTGTAGGGTTTTTTTGTGGTTGTTTTTTTTTTTTTGACCCAGACTGACAGGTGGCTGCGAAAGCCTTGCTTTGTTTTCAAGGGAAATGTGTGAGTGTTTTAAAAACAGAATTCAGGATTTAGTTAAGAATTTCAATTTGTCAGCACTGTCTTACAATCTGCATTATATAAGGAAGGAAGGTATTTTTTGCAAATTTATTATTTTAAAACATCCTTGTGATTGCCTTTTAAAGTTGATGACAAAACAATAAATATGCATAGCAGTCATGAAGGGACTCTCATTATGTACTCTCAAAAAAGTATAACATGGAAAAAATAAAATAAAGCAACAGTTAACTGGGTTTTCTGACTACCCTCTTTTTCTGCCCAGAAAGTTTGTGGGGTGATGTGATAGAAAACTTAGTAAGATTAAGTTTGAGACATTAAGTGTGAGATGTGATTTAGCCAATTAACTACACTTATATACTCTTTTATATTTTGTAATTGGCTATAAAACAGTGGGGAGAAAGATTAATTGGTATTGCTGTTGGGAAACATTTGAGAAAAATAGAAAGTAAAATGAACATTATTATGTAAGAATCAAGCAAACGTTTTCCATTGATGTTGGTGATGCAGGAAATTTAATCTGTTGATTCCAAGCAGTGAAAGATTATTTCAGTAGAACTTGATGGTATATTTGTGCCAATAAACAGTGGTTCTTAAAAAAAAACAGTTTTTACAAATTGCACTTGTGAATTATTGTGTTTAATAAGCCAATTTATGGTGATATTTAGAATGTGCATTCAGAGTAGTCTGAAATAGCTTCAGTTGATTGTGGTTCAGGAATACAGATGTACGCTTGTATTTTTATGTTTTCCACATCTTGTAATAGGCTACAGCAGATTTTCCAATGTTCAGTGCCGCTTCATTAATCAGAAAAGAATCTAATCTACACTTCAACAATGGTCAAACACACTTTTAAAAAGCAATGCTGTAATGATTTTTGACTTTACATCAAATTACAGTTTTTTTAAAAAAATATATATATATGTAGGAGTTGTGTTCATTCTTGTATTGAGGTAGAATAGTGTTTGCTCAACATCTTATGAAATATATTACCAATAGTTCATAGTGCAGATTAAGAATTTAAAGAAAGTAAAAAAAAAATCTTAAAGAACTTTTAAAGAAAAAAAGTTTCCGGGAACATAAGCTGGAAAATGATAAGGCGCTTCTATCACCAACTTTTATCAAAAAGTTCTGTAAATAAGAGCCGTTTGATTGTGCAATCAGGAAAACATAAAAAATTGCTTACTACTTGCTATATACGGAAGCTTCATTGAAAAGGCTACTTGTGAAGAGTGGACACAGTTGCTACAGTAAATCATTATGTTGGAATTCATATTCTTTTTGATACAGATCATTTGTGACTGATAGCATCCGGAGAAGGAAAAACTTGGGAGCAGGTTATGTTGCAGATAATTAGTTCATATGATGGAGTTTAAATATTTATAGGATGCTGTAGTTTCAAAAATGATTTTTTTTTTATTTTGAAACCAAGGATATAGTACTACATTCAGAAAATAATACAACTGTATACCGTATTAGATAACCTGGATATAAGTTCCAATTGGGATTAAATGCATCCTATAGTAACTGCAGCTGCTTTGGAAAGATTATTTACACATCACTTTCCATCATGCTGATTGCTTTTTGAATTCTAAAATCTAGTTAACCTAACTACCACCCTTAGTGCAGAACTGGTGCCTACATCACATGAAGTTTTTAGCTGGCAATCAGCCTTAAATCATTGCATGAATTACTTTGGAGTTTATTTTTGATTAGTGCAAGCCTGCTTCTTGAAGTCTTTTAGGGTTATCTGGTGAACTCTGCGTATCTTTTTTAAAATAAATAAATAGAAGAGGAAAGTTCCCTGCATGGGAACTTTCTCTGGTTAATAAACAGCTATGTGGATGGTGACCTTGGGGTTAAAGGTTAGAAAGAAAAGGTTTCAGTAACAGCTTAGCTGTCACAGAGATTCTTTCTAACAAGTTTAAGGGAAACTCTCTGAAATGCTCCTTTCTCCACATCTCTTCATAAAACTATTAATCATGGCAGTTTGCTCCACCATATTTTAGACTGCAACTTTAACAAATGCATATAGAAATCCGCCTGTTTTTTCTTGATCCTTGAAAGAGAACAAGCTACTGGTAACGGGAACAAACTCCGAAAGTATGACCATTCTAGAAAGAATGGAAAGTCAAAACTATGGATGGGTTTGATTTAAGGGGGTGATTGATTCTGGGCAGGGTCAGTTAAATGATTCCTGTGTCACTTTTGTATTCTAGTAAATCGGTTTTTTTTAAATGAAATGAGAAACTAGATTCTTATAGAAACTTTGCAATCAACTTTTTGATTTGGACTTCCCCTTTGTGGTTTTAGTTATATAGCCTTACAGAACATAAATGGATCTCTTACCAGAGCTGAATTCTTTCTTAATGTGTCAAATTCTAAGGAGGCTTACCAATCACTATATGTTAGCCCAGCAAGTTTTTTTTTAGGGATCGTTTCTCTTTAGCTTCAATTGAACAACTTTTGGAAAGTGACTTTTTATGAAGCCTGTAGTTCTAGAGCTACCACTCACTTCTATGAATCGCTGTTGAAAGCAAAGTAATGCTTCTTGTCCTTACGTGCTTCCTAAACGGGAGGAAAAAAATTAAGAGAACTGTTCTGAAACTGTAGAAAGATGCCACTAGCACTCATTTTTAATGCTGTCAGTTCATCAGAGAGCTCTTGTTAATATAACATATGAATGTCTAGAATTCCGGTACTAAAACTTCTGTTAAAAACCCTCAGCTTAAAATTGCCTTGTACTGAACTATGGATGTAGATGGATAACTGTTCGCCCCTCTGGAACGAACTCCCCGTGGAGATTTGAACCCTCACCACCCTCCAGGCCTTCCGCAAAGCCCTTAAAACCTGGCTGTTCCGACAGGCCTGGGGCTAAAGAGCTGTTGCCCCCGTCTCGAATGGTATGACTGTTGTGTGTTTTTAAACTATGCATTGTTATGTTTTGTTTTTTTCTTAATTTTTTGTCTGTACCCCACTTCCCTGATTTGAATTGTGAGCCGCCCTGAGTCCCCTTCGGGGGGGAAAAGGGCGGCATATAAATATAATCAAATCCAAATCTTAAGGTAGATGAAGATAAATTCAGACAGGGCACTGAAAACATCTTAGTTGCCTTTCTTAAAAAAAATGTTTGAATATATTGACCGATGGCATAAGGCAGGATGATGATATCATCAAATGTCTGGCAGACTTGCCATCAGTGGTATGTTGAGAAGTTATCTTGTGCCCCAAATCTAATCGTAAGTTAAGATGTACCTTGATTTGTGTTATTTCTGAGGCATTGCTGTTAAAAACCATGGAACTTCTGGTAAAAATGCAGTGGGTTCACTTCATATGCCGTTGAAAAGACAAGATGGATCAGATTTGGTTCTGACAAACGTAACTGACATTGTAAACTTGATTCCACATTACATAACTTTGGAAAACTTTCAGGATGCTACTGATAGGCTTGTTTGAATTAAAAAAAATAGGATAGATGTAGAGATGTTACTAATCTCCTATTCTTTTCTTTTCAATATATTTTAGGCTGTGTTTGTTAAAAATCTATACCGTGTACGAGTTCTGGGAAGTCGGGGGGGGGAGGATGTGGGGGGTCGTGGGGGGAGGGAGGGATATATATTAGGTTAGATAAGATGTGCTAGATCTCAATGTAATGTGACTTCACATGTATACTGTTCTTTTTTAACTTTTCTTTAAAAATAAGATAGGCCAAGAATATTGACATGTAGCGGAAATACACCAAGGAGAGGAGGAGTGGGAATGAAGAAAGATGGGTAGAGAGGGATGGGAGAGAGGGTGGGAGGGAAAGGTGAGAAGGAAGGGGGGAGTGGATGTGGAGAGAGGAGTGATAGAGGGAGAGGGGAAGTAGGGTAGAGGGGGATGATGGAGGGAAGATAGAAAGTTGGAGGGGGGTGGAAGAAAGAGGTGTATGGAGAGCGGAAGAGTTATATTGGGTTTCTATTTTCTGGGGTATTGCTGACAAGAGGAATGGATGCAATTATTGTTTAATGCTGTATGGTTTTGGCTATGTACAGTATACATGTGAGTGTATGAAAATGTAAATGAAAATAAAAAAATTTGGAAAAAAAATAGGATAGAATAGACTCTTGCTGTTCTGACTTTAATTTTCTTTTAATGCGCCAAGGCAGAAGTTGACAGAGTTGCTTCTTCTGGTTGCAAGAGAACTAAAAATCTCAGCAACTCAATCAACACAGCCAGGCTAAGGACACCCCTTTCCTGAAAACAACTAATTTTTCAAATAAATTGCTAACATATAGCTTATATTTGCCTTTTGTCACCATGTATAAACTGTCTTAATAATTTGTGGCTTCATATATAAACGAGTAATAGCCAGTGCTTTTTTTGCTTTAACTTCTGAATAAATTCTTATTTATCATAGATAACTAGGCAATCAGTTGCTCACAGTTTTGGCGGATTTTTCTAATGATGTCTTTCTGTCCCATCTGCTTGCCAGTCTTAGATTCACATTGCCAGTGAAACCAAAATGAACCTGACTGAAAAACTTCCTATATTCTAGGTATCTATAAAGAGTTGGTTTATGGTGTTGAGGAAAATCCATTTTGTAAGTTGACTCTGGGTTGACTATTTATTGGAATTGTTTGAATTAAAGTCTGAATTCCTGCACTAAGTGGGAGGTTGGGCTTGATGATCTAAACCATTCTTATGACTCTCTATCATTCAGTGAGCTCTAGCCTTGATTCAGGAGTCTTGCTGGGGCTCAGAAAGTTAGAATCATAATGGTATTGGTAGATTTTTTAAAAAAATATTTTGGTTTTTTTAAAATCTGGCTGTCTGCCTCTGTTTTGCTGCTTGCTTTTCGGCGAGGGAGGGCATGGTATTTGGGTGTGGGAAATAATCTGTACAGGAGGACTGTTAATTGGGAGGAGTTCTCGCCATCTACTGCGCATGTGGCAAGGAGGGGAGTTTCCCGCCAAGGCCAACTGTCCGGCATACCAACCTGATGATGATTTTTGAAGATGTCTCCCACCTGAAAGCTCTGGAGGTATTGGATTGGACTATGGACTGGGGTTACCAAGGGGAGGGGAATGGGTCATGTATTGATATCTACTGCTTTGTGCGGGTTCCACCACAAATGCGCGGACAACAAAAGCGCGCCTGACTAAACCACGGTGTCTAAAGTGCGGTGACAAAACCGCGCGACGAATGAGCGACTAATTAGCCCTAAAGGGCGCCGACAAAAGCGCGCCGACAGAAGCGCGCTGTAACGTAACCCTAAACCTAACCCTAAACCTAACCCTAAACCTAACTGTAAATCTTATCTTAAATGAAATCACGCTTCTGTCGGCGCACTGTTGTCGGCGCGCTGTTGTCGGCGCCCTTTTGAAATCGCGGTTTTAGCGCTGCGGTGTCGGCGCGCTTATGACGTTCGCGCTTTTGACGGGTCACGCTTTGCGTGCGCTTTTGCTCAGATCCAGCTTTGCTTAGCTTCTATTTACTTATAATCAGTAAAAGTACTCTTAATTCTGAAAAATGGAGTTGAGTGGTTTCTTTCTTGAATATTAAGTGAAGCAGCCCTGACACAGGCATTTTTCTCAGGAGATGTTGAAATAACCGCAGGGGAAGTTTTCCTTTTCAAAGACCGAACACCTCCATAACTTCAAATGCATGTTAGCTTGGCTGCAGCACTGTCTAATAATTGTGGCTCTTTGCTTGCAGTAACATTATTATTTATTTATTAATCACATTTATATGGCTGCCGAGAGTCATTTTTTGTGAGATGGGCAGCCATATTATTATGATTAATAAATAAGCAAATAAACATTATAGTTTAAATAGGCCCCCAAATCCCACTGTGCTAAGCAAATATATGGAAAAGAGATCTATAAAGAGTTGTGAATATAATGAGAAATATGATATGTTCAGATTCAATAGTACTATGAACAATTCATAACTTTATTACATAAACCTCATGTTTATTTAAAAAAACAAGCCAGTGTAGTATTATGTTATATGTGTAGAAAAAAGACTAATCTACCTAATAAATTTATTTTTTAGCTGGTCTTTAATCTTTTCTGTTAAGCATTTTATTGTACTATGTAGATCTATACAGTTCAATGCTTTTTTTTGGCTACTATAATTGAGGTTGCCCTTACTTATTTTTTCTTGGTAAAAAAATGAAAACTCTGAAATCTTCCATATTAAAATTATGTGGTTGGGCTTTTTCAGGTTGTTTACTTTTTCTTTCACCCTTCTTCAGTTCTCTTAAATTGTCAACTTGTTTGAAGTTTTATTTTATTTATATGCCGCCCTATTCCCTAAAGGGACTCAGGCCGGCGAACAACTCAAATGGGAAGGGGCACATACAAATACAAGGCAGACATTTTAAATGACCAACAACCACACCTGTTGAGAAGGGAAGGGAGCTCATCAACCCCAGGCCTGCCGACATAGCCAGGTTTTAACGGCTTTTCGGAAAGCCAGGAGAGAGGTGTTGCATTAGATCACTTTCCCTCCCTCTTCCAGAGCCTTTCTTGATTGTACCATTAAAACCATGGAGATTGAGATATGCAGTTTATTATATAAGTGGGTGCCTTATATGATTGCAACATTTTTTTCTGGCATCCTCAAAAGACGAGAATTGTGGGGAAATCTTGGCCCACCTACTTTTGTGACACAGCTTTTGTCACTTATAGCAATAGCAGTTAGACTTATATACCGCTTCATAGGGCTTTCAGCCCTCTCTAAGCAGTTTACAGAGTCAGCAAATTGCCTCCACAGTCTGGGTCCTCATTTCACCCACCTCGGAAGGATGGAAGGCTGAGTCAACCTTGAGCCGGTGAGATTAGAACCTCTGAACTGCAGATAACAGTCAGCTGAAGTGGCCTGCAGTACTGCACCCTAACCACTGCGCCATCTCGGCTCTATGAGGTGTCCTGTTGTATACTTCTGTCTTAGTGCAATATAATGAAAAGAGAAGTATGATATCTTCAGGAGAGCCAATTTGGTATAGTAGTTCAAGAACTCACATGTTGTGAGTTAATCACCTTTATAGAACATGACATTACACCTATCTCCGTGACCACCTCCTGCCGTCCAATAAGATCTCACAGGGTGGGCCTTCTCTGGGTGCCGTCGACTATACAATGTCGTCTAGCGGCTCCTCGGGGGAGAGCCTTCTCTGTAGCTGCCCTGGCCCTATGGAACGATCTACCCCTTGAGATCCGGATCCTCCCCACTCTCTCGGCCTTCCGAAAGTCTATTAAGACCTGGCTGTTCTGGCAGGCCTGGGACTGCTGATCTTTGATTGAACTTCAGCCCCACTAAGATTGAGTGCATGTTGTGTTCTTTTAACTCGCTTTGTCTTGTATTTTAAATTCTTTTAACATTTTTTAAATTGTGTTTTTATGTAAGCCGCCCGGAGTCCTTCGGGATTGGGCGGCATACAAATCCATTAAAACCTTAAACCTTAAACCTAGCCAGGTTCACTTTCTTGTGTCTTGAGGAGGCATTGATACCTCCTCATATAGGTTATAACTCTATTAATATTGATAATGATTCTAATGTTTACTAATATTAATATTAAAATACCAACTTTAAACTACTATCATATCCATAACAAAATATTCACATTAGATATTTATAAAATTATAGTTTTTGTCGCTTAACAATCAACTCCGGATTTTTTTTTTTTTAATTAGAAAACTATTTCTCAAATATTGTCTAATATATAAAAAATATAAGATCTTCTGAAATGGCAGTGATTATTGAAGTTTAAAATTATTTTAGTGGGGTTGCAGACAGGAGAAAAACACAGGTTGTTCAGACATGTGAACCAATGCGGGAGTCTTCGCAAAATAGTCTCGTGTTAATTTCTGCACATTTTTCGTTGCTCCCATTGTGACTTCTTACAGCAGCCATACCAGTTCCTTTCCCAAAGGATGAACATCCATCACATTACATTCTGGACACATAGTGACAAAAGGAAATAGCAAAGATTGCGCTCTGCATTATGGATTGTGTGCCTATATACATTGTCAAGCATTGCTGCTTGGAAGTTACTTGAAAAAGAGTTGAGCAAATTATGGGGAATGTGTATTTTCTCAGATGATAGTTCTGTGAATAAATTTTGTGCTGCCTGATTTAAACTTTAAAATAAGCAGCGTTTTGATTTGTCATTCAGTTTGGAAACTCTGTAGTACCAAGGGTAATCTTGTGAAAACACTACACTTGATTGAAAACACAAGTTTAAAATTGAGGTCACTTAACTGTAATAGAATGGTGTTCTAGCAGAGCAAAATTTTAAAGCATGTTTGCGCATGAGTCACATTGTTCATATTGCTTTCTTAAGCCAAAAGAAGAGCTTTATCTCTGAAGGTCCTTGGTTTGGATTCTTTAGTGAATTCCTGCAACTGCAAAATTTGTTTTTTTTTGTGAATTTAGGATAGCTTGTTAAAGTTGGCATTCCTCTTACCTCATTTGCTGATGTACCTCTAGGAAGTGATTGCTATTCCCTTTGTCTTCTGGTTTTCAGATTGCTTATTAAAGAAGAATGCAGCATAACAATTTATGAATCAAGATATCCTGGTTTCAGGGTTCCTTCAGAATTCCTCCATGGTGTTTTCTAGCCTCGGTGCTGCTGCCTTATAATATGGAAGAGTTAACAATCTTGTAAAGTGCTAGTATTATTACGTTAAAGCTAGATAAGATGTGATTTTGGAGAAACTGCTATTATTCTTAAACTGCTGTAGTAAAACAAGACAACTTAAAAAGTACGGTGAAGATTAATGACCTGTCCCTGAGAACTAGCTAACTTAGATGTAAAAAGAATTGAGTAAGGGATTTAAGAAGAAGCAATGATCAAGTCCAGCAAATCTTTGAATTTATTAGAAGGGGGAAAACATGCTTCCTTTCTGACTAGCAATCCATATTCCAGTTGCCATGACCACATCAGAAGGCACAAATGTCTTCTAGCTACCTCCAATTCTAGCATCTTGCTGTGCGACTAGTGAAATACAACACTATGTGTGTATGTTTGCACGTTGACATTAAAACAGCGTAAACTTTTTTTTAGTTTTGGCCCTGAGTGGTTTTAGAAAACAATTGAATTACATACAGCAAAGTGCAAGCATTTTAAAAAAAAAATAGAAGCACATTTTTTAAAAAAAGAAACATGAATTACGTTATTACTGTAAGTAGTATTATAACTGATAATGCAGTGTAATTATATTTTGGGTATATGTCAAATAAGCAAATAGATTTTAAATGAGGATGGGGGATTATCTCTTCAGAGGATTGAAGAAAAACATTACAGAATGCAATACCAAATAAACCGTAAGAGATGCCAAATTGTACTGTAGATGTTGTTATAAGTTGAAAAATTAGTGTTGTGCCAACACAATTGGCAATGTTCCTATTGAATATACTTAGAAGGCTTTCTTGGAGCTTTTCAAGAAAATAATCAGTGGTTATAATTTATCATGTCATTAAAATAAATGTTATTTAAATTCATGTAAGAATCCTATAGGGGAATGAGAGAGCAGTGATAATCCGTACCATTTCTACTCCTAGACTGCTTCTGTTTTTCTTCACCATTTGAATTGTGAGAAATAACACAACCTGCTCTCACCTAGATAAGTGTTGGGGAATTCGATATTTTCAATCAAGGATCCATTTCAAAATTCAGATATTTAGTTTTGATCTCTATTTCAGTGTTTCCCAACCTTGGCAACTTGAAGATGTCCGGACTTCAACTCCCAGAATTCCCCAGCCAGCATTCGCTGGCTGGGGAATTCTGGGAGTTGAAGTCCGGACATCTTCAGATTGCCAAGGTTGGGAAACACTGCTCTATTTGATAGACGTACGACTGTTCGGATGTTGCATACACAGATTGTTCTTGTTCTGAACATGAAATCTGACCAGTACCTTTATTTTGAATTTTTGATTAAAACCTATATTTAAAATCTTCATCCTATTAAAATAAAGGTTTTTAAACCTTTCACCCGAAGCTGAAATCAAATACCATGGGTAATGCTATACAGAGAATTCCAGATGAATTCTGAAGGAACCTTGAAACCAGGATATCTTGATTCATAATTGTTATGCTACAGCTCTTCTTTAATAAGCAATCTGAAAACTAGAAACCAAAGGGAATAACAATCAATTCCTAGAAGTCCATCAGCAAATGAGGTAAGAGGAATGCCAACTATGAGTTAATGAGCAGGCTGTATCGGTGCATTGGCTGTCGTTTTCCTAAATTTGAAAAAAGTATGTTATATCTTTTGGAGAAATAGTACTTCAGTATCACATTATTCATCTTTTTTTTTTGTTAGAAAGAATCCTTTCTTAATTTTGGAAAACATTCACTAACATTTTTATAATGCTTACGTTTGTATTACAAGATATAGTTGAAACTTTCAGCTTTCCAGATGTGATTGAATGATAGTTCATCATAAGCTTCAATCAGCATGAAGGGAAGTATGGAGGATGTTAAAGATTGTGGCATAATAACCCTGACAGAAAGTGGTTTCTGAAGAAATTGGGTGGAAGTCTCCGTATCTGGCAAGTCACTAATGACATCTAGAAATTAAAATCTGGCAATGAACGAGAAAAGTATCCATTATACGCTATTACAGAGGACAGTTATATGTGATACATACTTGTACAACATGCTGGCGACTTAGCGTTAAACTCTTCCTCTAAAGGGAAAGGTTTCTACCAATACCTAGATCTTGAGGACTTTTCCTGAAAAAGGCAGTCACAAAAATAAAGAAAAATAGTTTTTCTCCTAGGCGCTGCTTGGAGTGTCCAAGAACGGGTTAACTTCAGCTTGCTGCCCAAGGGCCGAGATTAACCTTTTTGTAGCTCCGCCTCTTGCTCCCCTCAGAGCAGAGGTGGGTTCCTACCAGTTCACACCTATTCGGTAGAACCAGTTCATCAAATCTACTGAACCGGTTAGAAGAGGTTCCACCAGTGGACCCGGAAAGCAGGCCACACCTACAGAAGAGGTTCCAACATTTTTTGAAACCCACCACTGGTCCTTGGATATGATTATTCTACACTATCATGCTCATATTTATAAAACTCAGTGCCTCTGTGAAAGGTAAGGATGACTACTGCGTTTGTGGTGCAATCAGAACATTGCGTGTGTTGAAGTTGTTTTAACGCAAACCAAAGATGCCTTTTAAAAAACAAGTTTACATCATATTCTTATGCATGCCAGTGCTGTGTGTGAGGGAATTTAAGGTGGTTCTGACAAGTGTTGTCGGCATCTTAATATCCAGTCAAATGGGCGGCAAGACACTCCCACAAAGGAAGCCACACCCACACAGTAGGTTCGAACAATTTTTGAAACCCACCACTGCCTCAGAGGCTCAGTTTTAAAAAACTTAGTCGCCCTACAGGACACTTTTTGGGGAGATCCAGTCCTTGTGCAGCAAGCTGGTCCCCCTATTTAGTATAGTGTAGCTCCTAGATATTTATTTCTGACTCTGACTCTGTAAACCGCTTAGAGAGGGCTGAAAGCCCTATGAAGCGGTATATAAGTCTAACTGCTATTGCTATTGCTATTATTGCAACAATTGAGACTATAATCACCAAAAATTGTAGTATTACATTTTAGTAGCATCCGATGTATAAGAAAAGAAAAATGCAAAACTTTTTCTCTATACCACAAATTACTAAAGAATGCTGGTTTTTGTGGGAGGGTATACAGATATTACTTATCGTACATGATTGACCTCCTAGTCATGTTATTTACAGGGAACTACAGAACTATATTACAGGGTGATCATCTCTTAATGAGCAACTTATGCTACAATGGGTGGTGTAGAAGAACAATGAACAGAAGATGTTCTGCAATAACATCTATCCACTAGGAATTCATGAGTATTTAGTCTTTTGAAATTAAATTTACCATTATACTTGGCAGCTATCTGTGACAAGCATCATTCCCAGCCTGTCTTTAATTTGTTTGGTGCTATCTCTCTACTATTTCCATTTCTGTCCCATTCTCTTTTATTAGCATGCTTTTTTTAATATGCTAAAAAGTTGAGAATCCACTGCTTACAGTAATTTCAGAGTGCAGCGAATTTATTGCAAGTTTAGGCCATCTGGTAACCCTCTGGTCTATGAATCAGGTCTGTTGCAATCAACAGTGGCGATGCCCCAGGGATTATATAGGACTGAGAGTTTGAATATATCCAATATCCACAAAGTGCCATATGATGCACGACATCTTACCTGACCATGTGTAATGTAGAGGTAGTTAGATAGGTTGGTGGATGAATGGATGGATAATATTTATTTTAATCAATAACCAACAGTGTCTTATCCAACTTTTATCTCCATGTTTCAGACACCTGTAATTGGCCGGATTTTTCTATAGGCTAACTAGGCTTCAGCCTAGGGCCTCAAGATCAAAAGGGGCCCACATTCAAATTGTTAGCAAAATCAAAATTACACTATTCTAAAAACAGTGAACACTAAAACACTAAACCGAAAATAAGGAGAAATTCTACGCATATGACTAATAAACAAACATAAAAATGTATTGGTTAAGATCGTTCCAGCGCCGCGGCAGTTGGGGAGACCGCCCACGTTCCCGGCACCGGCGGTCGGGCGAGAGGCGCGGCCGCTCCCAGCAGCCGCCCCGTCAATGCGGAGCCCACCAGCGGCCAGGCAGGTGAGGGCGAGTGGGCCAAGCCGGGCAGCTGAGCACAGCAGGGGAGGCGGCTGGCCTCGCTGCCTTTGCCGCAGAGCAGAGCCGCCCTCCGTCGGGAGGCCAGCTATATATATTGATATATATCACAGTAATGACGTATTTTATTGTCTCTCATGTAATTTACAAACTTAAAAATGGGAGGTGAAAGAGCCTCATAAGTGGAATAGCCTAGGGCCTCTTTTCATCTAAATCCGGCCCTGCCTGTAATCCTTGCAGCTAAAGAAATGTTGCAGAGTCTGTGATGCCCAGTGGTTATCTGCAGTGTTGTGGTGCTTGTTAGAGAGCGGGGCGCATGACAATGGGGCACCAAGTTCCCTTGGTTCAGGTGACCCTTTATTTTGTATTTTTCTATTGTGATTCCTTCTCCCCCATGCCGTTCAGTAGCATAGTCAATATGCCTTATGTAAATTGATTACTGCAGGTTTTTCCTCGAGTCCCGCCTGTTTGATTGTTCAGGAAGATGGCTGTTAAGCCAATTCTCCTGTAAATTATGTTTGTAGCTCCTGCTTCATGGTTCTTCCATTGTTGATGTCCATATTCAGTTGCTGTTTCTATTTTACAAGCTAAGAGGGATATCTGTATCTTGGTTAGAATACATTTATTTCTGCTGTTTGCATTGTTCAATCCAGACGTCTTGCTGAAGGCAATTATTTGTGTTATCCAGTACAATCCTGAGCTTTTCACCTTTATTTCCCTTTACTGTGAAAGAATAGGCAAGATTTCCAGTTGCCACTGTTGCAGTGTCCCTGCACCACTTGAGAGTTAAAGCAAATGAAGCATATGTGATAATGACTGCTAGAAAAAATAAGGAAGTGTATTATTTATAATAAAGAAAGAAGATAGCTGGTATCAGCTATCCTGTTGCGGTGTGTGTGTGTGTATGCGTGTGTGCATGTGTGTGTGTGTAGACAGACAGACAGACGATAGATAGATAGATAGATAGATAGATAGATAGATAGATAGATAGATAGATGAGTATCTTCTTGGCTTCATATCTAGCTAATGACAGATTCTGTACAGTTTGCTAGCAGCATATTTGTGAGAATCTATATGACACACTTACACAGCCATTGAGAATCAAGGATTCAGCAGGATTGATGTGCTATTTTTACAGGCACATTTCCTTGGGCTTTGGAACAGGATAGGAAATTCTATGTGTGGTACCTGGGCGTTTTTGGGCAGAGTGTAAATCTCTCTGGAATCTGGACTTCAGTTTGTGCAACATTTCATGTCTGAATGTAGAAAGGCATATAGTCCTCAACTTACAATCACAATTGAGCCCAACATTGTTAAGTGAGACATTTGTTAAGTGAGTTTTGCCCCCATTTTTATAATTTTTCTTGCCTCAGTTGTTAACGTGAATCACTGCAGTTGATTAGTTAGTAACTGATTATCAAGTGACACTGGTTTCCTCGTTGCCTTTGCTTGTGAGGAGATTGCAAAAGGAGATCACAGGATCTTGGGACACTGCAATAAATCATAAATAGGAATCAGTTGCCAAGCATCTGAATTTGAATCAGGTGATCATGGGGATGCTGAAAAGGTCGTAACTGTGAAAATCGGTCGTAAGACACATTTTCCAGTGCTGTCGTAACTTTGTATGCTCACTAAACAAACTGTTGTAAGTCAAGGACTAACACTTAATTCTTTGAAGATCCAATGGAGTATACTGCATGTAATTTGTACTGGAAATTTACATAGTATTTATATCTATGTTAAAAAGTTAAATTTTAACATTTCAAACATGTTAAACTGTTGTGGCCGGCAGGAGCCGTTGGAGCTGCCGCCAGACTCCCGACAGCGAGGGGTCTTATGAGTCGGCCCTGGAGGAGGTGGAGGACCCTGGACAGGGTGCCGACTCCGAGCAGGGCGAGGAGAGACTGGTTGGCCACCAGGTGGCGGCGGAGCTTTGGATCAGAGGGAGTGTTCAGGAAAACACTTGTGAGTTGTTTCGGGATGCATGCCGTCGAAGGGCTACTCGGCGGCAAGAACAACTGTGTAATGTTGTGGTCGGCAGGAGCCGTTGGAGCTGCCGCCAGACTCCGACAGCGAGGAGTCTTATGAGTCGGCCCTGGAGGAGGTGGAGGACCCGGGACAGGGTGCCGACTCTGAGCAGGGCAAGGAGAGACTGGTTGGCCACCAGTTGGCGTCGGAGCCTTGGATCAGAGGGAGTGTTCAGGAAAACACTTGTGAGTTGTTTCGGGATGCACGCCGTCGAAGGGCTACTCAGCGGCAAGAACAACTGTGTAATGATAGGAGATGATTGTGCATAGCTGATGCTGATTAAGATCCTCTCCTGATTATAAAAGAGACTGTTTGTGCCACGCCCTTTTGCAGAAGTCAATGTTCATGATTCAGAGAAACCAACTTGGAGAAGTGGCTTGCTGTGAGAGCTTGTTTGCATTGCCTAGGTTTGTAGTAGTTGCTGCCAGAGTGCTTATCTCTTTGTTTATTTTGGGCTTGCAGCCAACGAGAGTCTGGACTGATTAAAAGGAGCCGAGGTGGCGCAGTGGTTAAATGCAGCACTGCAGGCTACTTCAGCTGACTGCAGTTCTGCAGTTTGGCTGTTCAAATCTCACCGGCTCAGGGTTGACTCAGCCTTCCATCCTTCCGAGGTGGGTAAAATGAGGACTCGGATTGTTGGGGGCAATATGCTGACTCTGTAAACCGCTTAGAGAGGGCTGAAAGCCCTATGAAGCGGTATATAAGTCTAACTGCTATTATTTATGTTTGCTTTTGGCTTTCATTCCTGGATGGAGGAGGGGGGTCAGAACATTAAACTAAATGTTAAATTTAGTTAGGTATGACCTGCTACACATTGTTGGTTGAGCTCATGGAAGTGGGACTAGTGATGGTAGAGGCATAGTATTAAAACCAAAGATCAAACTCTGTGTGGCCCATGACTCAAGAGAAGCATTGCTTACCTGTTCTATAAATGGAACAATTACAAGTTCCGCCACGTTAGTACAGGTAGTCCTCAACCTAAGACCACGACTGAGCCCAAAATGTCTGTTGCTAAATGAGACAGTTGTTACGAGCGTTGCCCCATTTTACGACTTTTCTTGTTGCAGTTGTTAAGCGAATCACTGCAGCTGTTAAGTAAGTAACACGGCCGTTAAGTGAATCTGGCTTCCCCATCGACTTTGCTTGTCAAAAGGTCGCAAAAGATGGTCACGTGGCCCTGGAGACCACTGCAACCATCGTAGGTATGAACCAGCTGCCAAGCATCCAAATTTTGATCATGTTACCATGGAGATGTGTGAAAAATGATCATGTGACTTTTTTGAATGCCGTTGTAACTTTGAACTGTTAAGTCGAAGACTTCCTGTATTTGCTGTTCTTCTCTTTGCATGGAGGATATAAAATGCAGGTAGTCCTCAACTTGCAACCATTTAGCAATAGCAATAGCAGTTAGACTTATATACCGCTTCATAGGGCTTTCAGCCCTCTCTAAGCGGTTTACAGAGTCAGCATATTGCCCCCACAGTCTGGGTCCTCATTTCACCCACCTCGGAAGGATGGAAGGCTGAGTCAACCTTGAGCCGGTGAGATTAGAACCGCTGAACTGCAGATAACAATCAGCGGAAGTGGCCTGCAGTACTGCACCCTAACCACTGCGCCACCTCGGCTCTATTTGGTAAGTGACTGTTCAAAGTTATAACAGCACTGAAAAAAGTCATGATCATTTCTCAGATTTACATCAATGGCCGCATCCCCAGGGTCACCTGATCAAAATTTGGGCACTTGACAACTGCCATGTATTCATGACAGTTGCACTGTCCCGACGTGATGTCTTCACTATTTGCAACCTTTCCAGATGACTTCTGAAAAGACAAGTCAATAGGGGAAGCCAGATTTGCTTAATGACCGCATGATTCATTTAATAACAGTGATTCGCTTAACAACCATGGCAACAATTGTTGTAAAATGGGGTGCGACTCGCTTTAAGTGCCTTGCTAAGCAAGATTTAACTCAATTGTGGTTGCAGGTTGCAGACTCCCTATACTGCAAGATACAGAACCGAGGTGGCGCAGTGGTTAGGGTGCAGTACTGCGGGCCACTTCAGCTGACTGTTATCTGCAGTTCAGTGGTTCTAATCTCACCGGCTCAAGGTTGACTCAGCCTTCCATCCTTCCGAGGTGGGTGAAATGAGGACGCGGATTGTTGTTGGGGGCAATATGCTGACTCTGTAAACCGCTTAGAGAGGGCTGAAAGCCCTATGAAGCGGTATATAAGTCTAACTGCTATTGCTATTTCTAATTTATCTAATAATATCTAATAGCTAAATACATCTTGGCTGTAATGAGTTGTGGGTAAGATTCAGGCACCCTAGTCAGATGATAACAGAAAGTTATCAAAGCACTGAAAATAATATTTTTGATTTGCATTTTTGCCTCCTTAGCACTGTCTTCTTACATTAACTTTTTAATATATCTTCATTTCACTTTGTTAGCAATTTTCACCATGGAAACAAATAAACTAGAATACTACAACACCAGAATAACATCTCCATGGAATAATTTTAAGTATTCTGTTTGAGGTTTTCTGGAATATTAGTACAAATACCCAGATGAAAATGAAGGACGCTGTGTTAGATTATTGTACGCTGCAGAAAGTTTTGTTTATGGGTTTTTACTTACACAACATGTTTTAAGGAATTCCCCACAGTGATTTGTGCTGCAGTGATAATTTATAGTCTTTCAAATAAGGTGCGTAAATAAATAAACAATTCCAAGGTTTCAGATTTGAATAAAGATGGGAAATAAGAGAAAAAGCTCTTTTACCTTTCTAGTTCATAAACCAATAAGAGAGATCTTTAATTTATGTTTTGCTCTGGGAAAAAGATTGTTGTTTTAATGAAGACTGTGAAAAAAATCAACCCGCTGAGTTCTCGTGTTGCTGAGAAACTGTTGTGTTCCGGTAACTCGATTGAGATGATAAACTGACAGTTATTCTTCCATCTGGAGTAAGGGTAGGGGGGCTCGCGGCTTAATTTTGTATCTCGCTATTCGTCTGTTTTCTCCTACAGATTCCTTTAAACTGGAATGGATAAAATATTTTCAGTTATGGGGTGGTTGGAGAAAAATATAAACAGTATAAGCAAATAAAGTGCTAGGAAAGTTCTACATAGAAACAACTAAGAGATCTTTGAGGAAGGAATACTTCAGGTTTTCTCTCTTGTGCAACGTTGGAAAATGGTTTTCTCCCCCCAATTAAGAAATTGAAGAGTTCTGTAAAACCAAAAAGGTCAGGACTGATTTGAATTAGCCTTAAATGGCTTCCTTGTGCTATTTGGGCTTTAAATTTTGACATAGGTTAGTGTGGGTGAATGTTTTTGACACCAAGTGCTGAAAAGGGAGCGCACATGCGTGCTGGAAACCGAAAGAGCAGCCGCCGGTGTGCATGGGTGCCAGAAACCAGATGACCAGTAAAAAGCTTCCTGGCTGGAGAACGTGGGGATAAATTACATCAAGTTTTTTTGATCTCAACTAGGCAATACTTTGATTTCATTTTCACTTTTAATAAGTTATTAGGCATACATAGTATAGAGAGAGGCGACTCCATTAACCAATTCAGGTAGTTAGGATTTTGTTCGATGATTTGCTTCAAGTACTGTAAACGATGAATTTGAAAGCACGTTGGATTGTTCTACGTAGGAAGAACTACTTGGTGTTCAGAGTTGGTAAAATTCACATTGGTTTCATCATATTTGAAAATTGTGAGCACCTTTTTTGAGATCCCATATAGACCTTGATTTGACTTGATTTGATTTAATAAATTTATAGGCCGCCCAATCCCGGGCAGCTTATAGGAAATAAATTTGAAAAAGTAAAGCGTTAAAAAACGGAGGAAAACAGATTAAAAAAACCACATCCTGCACCCAGTCTAATCGGGGCTGGACCTCGGTCATGAGGTCAACAGCCTCAGGCCTGCCGGAATAGCCAGATCTTGATAGCCTTTCGGAAGGCCATGAGAGTGGGTAGGGTCCGGATCTCTGGGGGTAGTTCATTCCAATCTTTTAGATCAGTGATGGGCAACCTTTTTGGCGTGGTGTGTCAAAAATCGGCAAAAAATCGAGCATAACTTGCGTTGTGTGTCACTTCGACAAAAACATAATTTTGCGCAATTTATAGTTGCTGCTAATGGCGCTCACAGTTCCCGTTGGCACTCCGCTGTTCCCTGCTGTGGTGCGGTCGTAACCGACAGTCCCAGGAGTAGACTCTGTGCCAGCCTGACTGGAGAGAGGCGCGCACTGTTCCCGCGCTCCTCTCCTGCGGGTCCTCCCTCGCCGCGCTGATGAGGTGTGTGCGCACGGCACGCACGCCTTACCAGCAGCCCCTGCGCTCAGAAAGGGGCGGCGGCAATACAGTAAGTGAGTGTGGGCGGGGGAGATCACATGTCCCCCCCCCCGTTCCTCCAGCACAGATTCTTTCATCCTCGGCGGCTGTGCAGGAGGCGAGGATGAATCGCATGAAATCCTGTGCGTGTCACCCCAAATGGCTATGCGTGTCAGCACTGACACGCGTGTCATAGGTTCGCCATCACTGTTTTAGATTGTACCATGGGTGTTATAATTGTGATCATACCACAATAATAGGTAAAAGGAAATAATAACATCTTTTGGCAGAGAAGGATGCTAATGTATTCAAATGTGTGACCCGGAGCGGCTACAGAGAAGGCCCTCCCCGGGAAGCTGCCAGCTGACATTGTCTGGCTGACGGCACCTGGAGAAGGGCCACCCTGTGCGATCTTATCGGTCGTTGGGAGGTATGCGGCAGAAGACGGTCTCGTAGATATCGGGTCCTAGGCCATGTAGGGAATGAATATTGTCATCATTTTTATTCCCTGCTAAACCAAGTCACAATTTTTTGAGCTCTGTAAAAGCAAAACAAATTACTTCTGACAGAAATCAAGATTTTTTTATTTATTTTTGTTTTGTGTTTTGTTTGAACTTGTGCAAGCAAACAACCTGTCAACCCCGAATTTGGATGGTGATCAGACATATGATGCAGTTTCTCAAAGAATAATGCACTGCTATTGTCAGCAAACAAAATAATCAAAACATAAAAGAGAGAGGGAGAGTGAATGAAAAGCTATCAAGTGTCTTGCAGAGATTACAAATAACCTTTTCATCTCTCTCTCCTCAAACATGAGAAATGGTCTTTCACCCACCTTCACTGTCTTATGGTCTTCATACATTTTGCTGAATTTTTTTTTTCATGACACACAGTACCAAGGGGTGGTAGGAGACAGAACGATGTCTTTTTTTTTCCGTTAAAATGTTTTTATTTTCCATTTTTCATTTTCATACAGTCACATATATACTGTGCATAACCGGAGCCATACAACATTAAACAATAATCACAGTAATTCCTCTTGTCGACAATACCCCCCAAAATAGAAACCCAATATACCTCTTCCACTCTCCATACACCTCTTTCTTCCGCCCCCCTCCAACTTTCTATCTTCCCTCCATCATTCCCCTCTACCCTACTTCCCCTCCCCCTCTACCACTCCTCTCTCCCGATCCCCTCCCTCCCTTCCTTCTCACCCTCCCTCCCATCCTCTCTCCCGCCCTCTCTACCCATCTTTCTTCTATCCCACTCTTCCTCCCCTTGGTGTATTTCTACTATATGTCAATATACTCAACTTGTCCTATTTTTACAGAGAAATTAAAGAGAAACAGTATACATGTGAAGTCGTATTACATTGAAATCTAACACATGGTATATCCCCCCTCCCCTCCCCCTCCCCCCCAACACCCCACCTCCCTCCCCCCCGACTTCCCAGAGCCCGTACACGGTATAGATTTTTAACAAACACAGACTAAAATATATTGAAAAAAAAGAAATAGAAAAAAAGTTAATAACATCTCTACATTGATCTTAGCTTCTTCTTGCTACACTAACTTTGAACAGTTTAAATCATTCCTGATCTTAAGCATAGGCTATCTGGAATTTCTTAGTCCCGTATTTATTTTGTATATAGTCAATCCATTTTTTCCAGTCTCGTTTATATCTCTCATTTGAGTGGTCTTTAAGATATGCCGATATTTTAGCCATCTCGGCTAAGTTTGTGACTTTCAATGTCCATTCTTGAGTTGTAGGCAAGTCTTCCTTCTTTCAGTATTGTGCCACCAACAGTCTTGCTGCTGTTATTAGGTGCAGAATCAAGTTAGTCTCTACCACTGTAAAGTCAGTACATATACCTAGTAAGAATAACTGAGGAGTAAACTTTATCCTTTTTTAAAAGATATTTTGCATAATCCACCATATTTTTATCCAGAATGCCTTAACCTTTTGGCAGGTCCACCATATATGAAAATATGTAGCATCGAGAGAACCACATCTCCAACATTTAGGCTGTACATTCGGATACACAGAACGATGTCTTGATGACACATTTCACAGGGGGTGTCGAAGATTCTTAGATTCTTTCAACTTTGATTGCTTTAATTTTTGTTGTCGTTTGTTTTTTGTCTCATTGGGATTTTAATGTTGTTACATCTTTTAGATTGTACCATGGGTGTTATAATTGTGATCATACCACAATAATAGGTAAAAGGAAATAATAACATCTTTTGGCAGAGAAGGATGCTAATGTATTCAAATGCGTGACCCGACAAATGCGTGCCTAACAACAGCGTGCCGACAAAACCGCGGCGATAAAACAGCTCGTCCACAAAGGCGCGCCGACAAGAGCGCCGACAGAAGCGTGATTAGGGTTAGGTTTAAGGTTAGGTTTAGAGCGCGCTTTTGTCGGTGCGCTGTTGTCGGCCGCTTCTGCGCTCATTCATCGGCGTGATTTCAAACTCGCGGTTTTTTCGCCGTGGTTTTGTCGGCGCGCTTTTGTCAAGCGCGTATTTGTCGGTGAACCTTCAAATGAGGATGCCTACTGCATTGGTAATAAACCCAACCTTGTATGTCACTATCGTCCATTGCTTGTGCTGGCAAAGGTTTGGGGAAATGGGGCAAGGCAGAAATAGGGAAGGACAACAATACAGTAATTGAATGCCGGAGAATTTAGTTCAGTTAGTCCAGCTTGAAGAGCCAAGAGTCAAGAAGCAAAATAGCAATAGCAGTTAGACTTATATACCGCTTCATAGGGCTTTCAGCACTCTTTAAGCGGTTTGCAGAGTCAGCATATTGCCCCCAACAACAATCCGTGTCCTCATTTTACCCACCTCGGAAGGATGGAAGGCTGAGTCAACCCTGAGCCGGTGAGATTTGAACAGCCGAACTGCAGAACTGCAGTCAGCTGAAGTAGCCTGCAGTGCTGCATTTAACCACTGCGCCACCTCGGCTCTTCTAGGAAACCCATACAAGGAACATAAGTAGAAGGCTGGTGTGTTTTTCCCAATGGAGTCATTGGAAGCTATGTTTAAGTAAAGTAGATCCAAGGGAAAAGTGCAGTTGTTCTGAGTTTTTCTAGGGTTAGGAATTTAATCTAATGAATAAATATGCAGTTAAATAAAAAGTGGTGTTTTTTGTTCTTTTGTGGACTTAGTTATTTGCTTCCAGACATTTCATTACCCAACTAGGTAACATCAGCATTAGGAATACGGCCACATCTGCATGGGCAACGCAGGCTCTGCTGGAAGAGGTTTGCTGAGCCACCACCTGGGCCTCTCCGTCCCCATTTATCCGGAATGGATAGACAGCTGTGCATCAGTGAATGCTGCCTTCGCCAGGCAGGTTTTGCAATGGCTTCACTCGAGCTAGGGGACTGATGACAACCCATCCATGAGGACAGGACAGGCTTTGGTATGTCCCATTCTTGGATGCCATCTCCACCAACAATGGAGAATGGGCGTTGGTCTTACTTGAGACACCCGTTCTCTGGGCAGTTGGAGACAGCTTCCAGACCCACCATGTTGGAGGTTGGGTCCGACGTCAAAGAGGAGAGACGCACTACTCATCACGTGTTATTCAACGCCTTCGTCAAAACCTGGAGGAGCTACCAGAGGGGGTGGGACATTGATGATTGCAGACTCAGTCCGATTGGATAACAGATGGAGTTAACCCATTACTGGATGCTATCTCCACCTGCTCAGAGAATGAGCATCTCGGATAAGACGAACGCCCATTCTCTTTCATAAATGACAAACATTGGTATGAAAAGCTGAGTAGACGGCCTCTGTTTTGCTTTTTGAAGCAGCTTCCCATCAGAGCTCCCACTGTGTTGGGATTGGGTCACTTCTTCGTGTGTTTCTGCTGATTTGAATGCTGACTCTATATCAAATACTAGATTGCCTTACCAATTCCTGAGGCTGGTGATGTGACTGGATGTGGCCAAGAAAAATTACATAACTGATAAAATATCTTAGCTTTTGTTACTTATTTTCTAGAGCAAAGCTCATGCTCTAGAAAGTTCTGAAGTGTTGGTGTGAGGTTTAGAAGTATTTTTTGAATATGCACAAAAAATAAGAATTAAATAATGAAAAGGATTAAACAGACATTCTTATTTATTTATTTATTTATTTATTTATTTATTTATTTATTTATTTATTTATAGCTTTTATATGCCGCCCAATCCCAAAGGACTCCGGGCGGCTTACAAAGGAAATATAAAAAACAAAAACAATACAATTTTAAAAAAACAGTCATCCCTCATAAATTCATTCTAGTCGGGGGCAGACCTCAACAGTGAGGTCAACAGCCCCAGGCCTGCCGGAACAGCCAAGTTTTTACGGCTTTCCTGAAGGCCATCAGAGTGGGTATGGTCCGGATTTCCCGGGGGAGCTGGTTCCAAAGAGTCGGAGCAACCACCGAGAAGGCTCTCCTCCGAGGGCCCGCCAGCCGACATTGTTTGGCCGACGGCACCCGAAGGAGGCCCAATCTATGGGATCTTACTGGTCGCTGGGAGGTATGTGTCAGCAGGCGGTCTTACATTTAAACCTGTCTTACATTTAAACTTCTTTATTTTATTATTTTCTTTCTCGTTTGTACTCGCCGGCATGAGATTAAGCCTGCATGAAAATAAGTTTGTAAACAATGCAATTTACAAGTCCAAAAGTATTGTTTAAATTTAAAATGAAATCTGCATGTAAATTATCAAATAAAATACATGGTGGGGCATAATGAATCTTAAACCTGTTTTTTTCCTCAAATCCAGCACAACGTAATAAATATTGATATAGTTGTATTCAGATTGAGAAATTGATTAGCTGCATTTTTAGGTGTGCAAGTCCCTACAGCTTGTATACAGCTTGGTATGGATCTGCTGTAGTCAATTTGTTCTAAGATGATTATTGTTGGATGAAGTGACTTCTTTCAAAGAATGAGCATCTAAATAAGGAAAGGTCATAATCTGAATAAAAACAACAACAAAATCATTACGTTGCCAGGTGAGGTTTAAAACTTCAAAGAAGAGGTTTGAACATTTTTGCTATATTAGCAATAGCAGTTAGACTTATCTACCGCTTCATAGGGCTCTCAGCCCTCTCTAAGCGGTTTACAGAGTCAGCATATCGCCCCCACAGTCTGGGTCCTCATTTCACCTACGTCGGAAGGATGGAAGGCTGAGTCAACCTTGAGCCGGTGAGATTAGAACCGCTGAACTGCAGATAACAGTCAGCTGTAGCGGCCTTCAGTACTGCACCCTAACCACTGCGCCACCTCGGCTCTAATTGACTTTTCCTTAAAAGTAAAATAAGATGGATTTGCCATACATTCTTAAAGAAAATCTTTGAGGTTAGTAGGAGGTAAATTAAGCCGGGAGGAGAATTTGTTCCATCTGGGGAAATAATCATTTAGCCTTGCTTTGCTGTGATTTTTTTTTTGTTTTGTTTTAATTGATACGATAGAAACTTTTGAAGTCATTGCTCTGACCTATAGATAGTTTCCTCTTTCTTTGAGTTCATTAATTGAACAATCTTTTTTTACTTTTTCTTCTGCCATGTCCTACTCGTGTTAGATCATAAATATCACAATGAATTGGCCTTTCTTATCTTTAACTTAGATTGACCTTTTGTTTTAATAGAAAGTAGATGAAATTTGTTCCCACTATTGTCTGGAGTAACCTTTCTTTAGAAACATGACCTTTCTTCTCATGATACCTTATTTCTGCATCGTATATTCTCGGAGTCGCCAACATTTCAAACTTGAAAATAGATCCTCCTTCAATTTCTCCAGTCAACTTTTTGATTTTTTTGCCACCAAAAAGAACCTAGAAAGCAGACTAGATTGCTTTCTACAACACTATTTATCCTGTGTGTTAGTTTATTCTGCAGTAGTCCCATCATCCGTTAGTTACAGAACCAAATGAGGGTATTTTTAAAATTTTGTTTAAAGTTGCACTTAAAGAAATACATTTTTCTTATTAATGCAATTATATCAGAATTCTGTATTCATGAAAGAACTGACACATTATAATTAGCCAATAAATATAAACCTAAGCAGGAACTGAATACTGTGGAAATCTCTCTAGATGTCACTATTCTTATTATTACTATTAGCCGAGGTGGCGCAGTGGTTAGAGTGCAGCACTGCAGGCTACTTCAGCTGACTGCAGTTCTGCAGTTCGGCTGTTCAAATCTCACCGGCTCAGGGTTGACTCAGGCTTCCATCCTTCCGAGGTGGGTAAAATGAGGACCCGGATTGTTGTTGGGGGCAATATGCTGACTCTGTAAACCGCTTAGAGAGGGCTGAAAGCCCTATGAAGCGGTATATAAGTCTAACTGCTATTCTTATTTCCTCTGGGAGTCTGATGCTGTTTGCCATTTTGGGCTCTGTTATTCGGTTATGTTGACTATTTTGCTGTTAGTCTATTTACTCATAGGTGGAAATTCTAAATGAAATAATGTTTTGAACATAACTCCATTATGGATCACTGACTAGCAAAATCAAGCTTAAAAGTCACATTTAGATATCTAAGCAATCCAGGTAAATACTCGTAAAGAAATTTAACTTCAATATTGATTTTAATTTTAAGATTCAAATAGAGATTTTAATCAAAATATTCTCAACAAAGGTTCAAAAATGGCAATGACCTCTTGAAAATAGCCCATAGTTATTAGTAAATACTCATAGAGGCAACTGAGTTTCATTTTGGGGTTGCAATCTTAAATATATTTAAAGTTCAGAATGCCTAGATCCAATTAAGCAATCTGTTTGAATTATGTGTATTTTGTTGGTTCAAAATTACATATGTATCAGTTTTTATAAAGCATTATGTAGGAAAACTAGTAATGGGAAATATAAATCCCGTGACCCGACAAAACCGCGTCACTAAAACCGTGACGTCATCAGTGCGCCGACAACAGCGTGCCAACAGCACGTCGATAGAAGCATGATTTAAGTTAAGGTAAGGGTTAGGTTTAGGGTTAGTGTTAGGGTTAGCGTTAGAGTTAGGTTTAGGTTTACAGCGCGCTTCTGTCGGCGCGCTGTTGTCAGCCCGATTCAGCGCTCATTCGTTGGCGAGTTTTAGAACTCGCGGTTTAGTCGGGCATGCTTTTGTCGCTCGCCCTTTTGTCGGTGAACCATAAATCCCATACAAAACAGGTTGTATGCTTGCTGTGGTCCTCTAACCAGCTTGCCTAAAGTGAGTTCATTTTCCTATTTCAGCCAGAATTGGACAGTCAGTAAACTCTGACAACATTTCAATACAACTTCCTAGAACAGTAGATGAACACTGATGCTAAGCAGTCCCTTTCCTTGAAATTTCAGTGATGTTGTCTTCTCGATATTCAGCTAAGTTTCTCCAAGCAAGCAATTGATGTTGGTTATTATTGTTGTTTTTTTTTCTAATAGCAATAGCAGTAGACTTATATACCGCTTCATAGGGCTTTCAGCCCTCTCTAAGCAGTTTACAGAGAGTCAGCATATTGCCCCCAACAATCCGGGTCCTCATTTTACCCACCTCGGAAGGATGGAAGGCTGAGTCAACCCTGAGCCGGTGAGATTTGAACCGCTGAACTGCTGATCTAGCAGTAGCCTGCAGTGCTGCATTTAACCACTGCGCCACCTCGGCTCTTGTTCTAAGGGAAGAAGACTATTGCATCAAGAGAAGTACCTATTGTCTATATATGTTCTGCTGCTCTATTCTTCTTGACATTCATGCTTAACAAATAGGTGAATAGGGCTATGGAATTGTGTCATTTATCTATAAATTGCACAATATTCCAGATCTCTGGGAAAGCATTCTGTGAAGTTTCAATAAACATTATAAAATGTGAGTGAGATTAGGGCGAATGTAACCTCTCTGCCAGCTCACTCTGCTATTAAGGCTTCTATTAGTAATCTTTTGGAGATGATTAATATTTAACAGTATGTAGAACTGATGGTTTATTTTATGTCTTTCCATAGGGCGCTATGCAACACCTTTTAATTAGCTGGGAATTAACCCTTTTCACACATCCCAGTGAGTAATTATAGAGTACAAAGAGATTTCTCTTGAAATAATAGTTAACCTCTTACACTTTGTTATAGATTTAGTAGCAAACAAAGAGACTTTTAGATTCAGCAACAGACTTTTTGGTGTCCCTGGAATAATCCTGTATATGAAAATGATCTGTAGCAGTAATTTTATAGAAAGCAGTTCATGCAAAAAAGGCTTTCTTTAAATTCATTTTGATAGTTGTTACAGGTTGGTAAGTACACGCCGGTGATGAGGCAAGGAAATACTTCACATTCCCTCATTTGTTGTAAATCATCACTGCATGCTTAAAAGATCGAACTAAAGAGGGAATAAATTTTGAAATACAGTTCAGCGAGGTTATCACAACTGTCTTGGGGGTTGTAAGTTACAATCACTTAAAATGTACCATCTCCTTATATTTTATCATCCGAGTATTGCCTTATTAAATCTAGGTTGGTAGCTGGACTCTAGATGCTAATATTATGAACTGTATAGAAATGTTCACTAATAATATTGTGTCTGTTACAAGCAGTGCTAGTTTTTTCTTCGCAGTATTATTATTAATATAGTTTTCTATCTAAAGTCATTAAGTATAGCTCTTGATTTATATTAAGTGCAGTTAAAAATTTTGGCTATAAATTTCCAAGGATGCTGGAGAAAAACTGTAAAGGAACACCCACCTAGTCCCCATAATATAATTTCACATTAATTTCTAGGCAGAATTAGCAGTATGTTCATTTCATGCAGCCGTGTTTCATGAAGAAGCTGTGAGCATAGCGCCTAGTTATACTTGTACTTGAGAACTATTTTAAGTACAATAAGATATAATACAAGATGCTGTGACACTTCTTTTGAAATGATTTCTTTCAAAAGCAAGAAAGTGAAAAGGGCTAGGCTTAATCAATATAAATGTCAGTGGCATATTTTAATAAATTCTTGATTTAGCATGGACTGTTTTCAGTCACACATTTGCAGTGGAATCAACCATCTCCTTTCGAAGGTATGTGACATTTAAAAAGATCTGTAAAGGAGATTGACTTGACAGCTTCAAATTGCATTTGAAAGAGTTTTTCTTTTTAAAACAGAACACGAATACTTCCTTTTCTAAATGTCATTGCAGAGACACAAACACATTTAATCAAGTTTATATTTAATTTATGCAAAGTACATTTTTCCCTTTATTCATATGAAAGAGAGGGGGAAAGAGAGGGAGAGGGAGGGAGAGAGAGAGAGAAGGGGACTGACTTTTATCCATTTCAAAGGTTTAGAGTGGAGAAGCTCTCTCCTAGCTAGTTTTATTCTAAAAACTTGAAGTCATTTCATGCCATCAGCCATTCATCCCAAATTCAGGGAGACGTCCAAAATATCCAGTTAGAGATATTTCAACCTAAATACTTTAAATGCCACTTATAGCTTTTGTATGTCCTGTATCATTTGTGACATCCTCTGTGTGACAAACAGCTTAAGAAGGACAATGTGTCAGTGCATATTATACTTTGTGAGTGTGAAATTGTGGGTACAGTTGCATTTTGTTCTCTGATCTGTTTCTACTCAAGATATCCATGATTATTTACCAGTCCCTTTTCTGACTGAGGATTGAAGTGTTTTCAAAACTTGTGAAAACAAAGAATACTAAGGTTCAGTTTTGGCCTGTTAGGGCAAAAGGATATGAGGATATAATCCTGATTTCATGTACGGGTAGTCTTCAACTTACAACCATAATTGAGCCCAAACTTTCTGTTGCTAAGTGAGATATTTGTTAAGTGAATTTTGCCCCATTTTATGACCTTTCTTGCCACATTTGTTAAGTGAATCACTGGAGTTGTAAAGTTAGTAACATGGTTGTTAAATGACTCTGGTTTCCCCATTGACTTTGCTAGTCACAAAAGGTGACAGAGGGGGATCACATAACCCTGGGATGCTGCAACCGTCATAAATATGAGTCAGGTGCCAAGCGGTTAAATTTGATCGCATGACTGGAGATGCTGCAACGGTTGTAAGTCTAAAAAATGGTCATAAGTCATTTTTTTCCAGTGCAATTGTAACTTTGAATGGTCACTAAATTAACTATGGTAACTTGAGGACTACCTATATTATAAGGATCCAGGAGCCGAGGTGGCGCAGTGGTTAGGGTGCAGTACTGCAGGCCACATGTTCCCATCCGTCCTTTGCACAGGAGGTTCCTGAGGTTTTGCTACAAAGGACGCCATTTCCAGTAAAAGGCCCTTCCCTTCGGCCTCTTCTCAGCTCCCAGGACCTTCACCAAGCTTCTAGCAGCTATCACCACAGACTTCAGGTGAAGACCCATGAGGATACAGTACTATCTGGACGACATCCTCATCCAGTCATCGTCCGCTCGGCAACTCCCCTGTTCGGGTACCACAAAAGGTCCTTTGCCCTTGCCTCAGGGACTCCTGTACACCTTTTCTCCAGTTCCCCTCATCCCGAGGGTTATCATGAAGATGCTCATGGAGGAGGCCGTGATTCTATTTGTCACTCCCCAGTGGTCCAGATGCCCCTGATATGCGGATCTGGTCAGTCTTTCAGTGTCACAACCCTGGAGAATTCCCTGGACAGAGTTTCAGCCAGGGTCAGTGGTTCATCCGGATCCCCCGTGGCTCCAGTTGGTTATTTCGCACTTGAGAGGGACGTCTTGAGACGGGGTGAGTTCTCTGGGAGGGTCATCTGGACTATTCAGGCCTTCAGATGCCAGTCAACCAACAGGATTTACAATGCAAACTGGATCGCCTTCAGCAGGTGGTGTACCAGAGGACACATTGATCCACTTTCGGTGTCAATACCGCAGCTCCTGGACTTCCTCCAGGATGGGCTAGACAGGGGTTTGGCACCCAACACTCTCTGTCAGCAGACATCCACCTTGTCCACGATTTTGACAAGTGACAACAAACAGCCCATTTCTCAGCATCCGAGGCTGCACATTTTCCTGAAGGGCGCAGCAAACCTGAGACAGCCTGTTGTTCATTGTTACTCCATATAGGAACTTTCCATTGTCCTATAGGCACTCACCTCGACACCGTCTGAATCCCTGCACCTTGCCAGTTTTCATCTACTTACCCTTAAGGTAGCCTTCCTCATGGCAGTGACTTAGGCAAGCAGATTTTGGAGCTGGGAGCCCTGTCGATTTCGAAGGACCTGTGCATTTTCAGACCCAGTACGTCTAGTACTCTGTGTCTAGATCCATCATTCATCCTGAAGGTGAACTCATGGTTTCACATGGCTCAGGAGATTGTTTTGCCTGTGCGCTGTCCACCCCCTTGAAAAGCGGTGGCATAGTCTTCGGAGCAGGCCCTGGACCATTCAGCTTCTCATCCTTGAATCACTAAGCTTGGGTATATTCCATGCCTGAATTTTCCAAGCAGCGCACAGGAGAAAGACCATTGGCTCTACTTGAATGGTTGCTCTCTGTGCACTGCAAGAGAATCCAACCCACCCTGTTTGACCTGGTCCAATTGCATCAGCGATTTCCACATTTTTGGGGTCTACACCTTCGTCAAAAGAACTGGAAGTAGTTGAGCAGAGGAGACGTGGACAAAGCTTTCTTCTCAGTCTCTAGGCAATCAGACAGAAGTTAACCCATGCTTGGATTCTACCGCAGCGCACAGAGAACAACCGTTCAGGTAGGACCAATCATCTTTTTAACTTTTGCAAGCAGTGTTCTGAATCTCTTTAACAGAAAAAGATGGGCGTATATTTTACATACAATTATTACCACAAGTTTCGTGTATTGTTAATTACTAAATGGCTAACTTCAATTGTAAGCAATCCTTTGCAACCATTTTTTTATCATAGCTTTTAAATCTATTGCTACCTGTCCTATACAAGTTACTCCAGTCAGTAATGTCCAACATTATGTTTAGTAATGAAAAAAAATCCTTCATAATGGAGTTGCAGCCTTTGAGACTTGTCCTGGACCACCAAGAATTGATCTTATAATCATTAGAATTGTAGAACAATATTATTAAATATTATATTTAAAATATTTTATCCATCTTAGTCAAAATTTGATTTACTGACTATTTTTGCAGATGTAAGATTTTAAAATTGTCAAAAATTATTAATAGCTACTGTAGTCCTCCTATACTCATTTACAATTGAAATTAGTAGGATTTAAATATGAGTAAGGTGAGTGTGACTTATTCCTATAGATTCTGTTCATCTTTTTGAATGAGAAGGTATGTAATTTAGCCATATATTGACTCTAGCCATAGGTTTGACTCTAAAAGTTGACCAGTATTACCAGCTAAGAAGTGCAGGAGAAATTGGCCGATTTTCATGTATGAAGAATTGCTCAACATCCATGCGATAGGTTCTTCATCTGTCTTCTTGGGGTATCTTATTATAGTATGTTGTAATTGTGATTTATTTGTCTGAATGTTGCAAATTGACCAGAGTTTAATAAAATAAGATAGGCCCAACAATACCCAGGCTTAACAACTATTGAGAAGAAAGACAAAAAGTCTTTTTGAACTTGAAGAATAGAAGTGGAGGAGATAAGTCCTACAAATAGAATTAGACCGACTGTGGCAAAAGAAAGCAAAGATAGTACCAGTAGTGATAGGCGTCTTAGGTGCAATCCTAACACATCTAAAGCACCACATAAACTTCCAACATCTTTGACAAAGCCACCAGTCAATTTCAAAAGCCAGCTGTACTTGGAACAGCTCACATCTTCTCACAATAGCTTTAATATAATTAAACAACTTCCCCTGCCTATCTCACGTCCTTGGGGAAGGAATCAAAATGTGGATAAAAATGCCAAATCCAACCCAAACATTTGATTGACTATGCAACAACAACATCATACGTTTGTGCGCTATATAAAAAATGCAAATGGTTCTTTCTACTGTTTCAAATACAGCATTTTATTAATAAACTGCTCCTCAAAACAAAATATCCCAGAATTTCCACAAGCTAAAACAAACCTTTTAAAAACATCCCAATACCTGCTTGCATGAAATTTTATGGAATTCTTTACTCCTTGTGAATGTGGGAACACCTACATTCTTATTTTAGACAGTACATCTTAGGACAATGGATTTATGAATTTCTGCATGCTAATGGTTTGTTTTATCAATGCCACTGTTTTCCCCATAACTATTGATAATGAGTTAGTTTCAACTTGTTAAGTAGTTTTAAGTGAAACAGATTAGTGAACAATAAACAAACTAGATTTGACTGGACAATTTTTTTTTAGTAATTTAGGCTTCCTTTCTTTTGGCTACCAGTTCATCAAAGGGAATATTAATAGCGATTGAGAGCCGAGGTGGCGCAGTGGTTAGGGTCCAGTACTGCAGGCCACTTTAGCTGACTGTGATCTGCAGTTCAGCGGTTGAAATCTCACCGGCTCAAGGTTGACTCAGCCTTCCATCCTTCCGAGGTGGGTGAAATGAGGACCCAGATTGTGGGGGCGATATGCTGACTCTGTAAACTGCTTAGAGAGGGCTGAAAGCCCTATGAAGCGGTATATAAGTCTAACTGCTATTTCACCGAGGTGGGTGAAATGAGGACCCGGACTGCTGACTCAATTTGCTAAAAAATTTGTAAACCGCTTAGAGAGGGCTGAGAGCCCTATGAAGCGGTATATAAGTCTAATAAATAAATAAATAAATAAATAATTGTTAATATAAAAAAAACCCTGAGTATATTTATTCTACTTTTGTGGTAGAGTTTGATTACCTTGTGTAAGTTAACAGCTGAAAAACAAAAGAGAAAAGAGGTTCAAGCAGTACTTTGGATCATATCATGCGCCATAATACAAGCCAGCTGTCATATTTTAGAAAGATATCCTTAATCCAAAACTAATTTGGCAGGAAAGGTTTTCTGTCGCTATGATCTTTCATTGTGCTTCCAGTTGGCTTATATGCAGTTTTATGTAAAAAAAACAAGAAATTGTATTCCCCCCCCCCCCAAGAGTTGAATGACATAATTGTGTTGGATTCAAGCTTAGTCATGCGTGGGACAGGCCACTTTCAATGAATGGTATTGGCTAAGCATGAGACCAGCTTAAGACTCACAGATTTCAGTGGGTATATTTGGTCTATGTATGGATTCAATATGTTCTTAATGCATCAAGCTTAATACACGATGCATACATAATCATAACTGCAGGCTGTCTTTTGAAATGTAATTTGGCCTAATTTAAAACATTTATGACTTGTTCTTAAATTAGATCAAACTAGCATTCTTTTAAAATACTGTTTTTTTTTTAATTATTGCCAATTTAATAATGTTTGTAATTCAGTTTTAGGGCTTTTTCACTGTAACATTCTGTGTAAGCTTGCCTTGAAATTTTGCCTACATTTTGATCAATTTACCTTTTAAGTCAATAAATACTTATTGAAAGTTTTGCTGCCATAGAATGTAGATTTATATTTATTATAGAGGGCTTCATTATTTCTGCTCATTTTCTGATTCATATTTTTTTTTCATCCCTTTTTGTCAGATTTCCTGTCTTGAATACTAAATATGTATTGGACCATTCTTTTCCTATCCTAATATGCATTAATTCATCAAAAGCAGTGTTGCATCCTTCACTGAGCTGTAACCAGATAATATGGCATAATATGTCTCATATTTTTTGAAATTCCAGAAATTAATTGGGAAGTAAGTTTGATGTCCTGATGGTCTTGTTTATTTGTTCAAACTTTTTATGCATTGTAAACCATAATGTTTTATTAATATATTGCAGTAGAAATGAACATCAACAAGAAAAAATATGCATATTATTTACCTTACTAAAACTGTTTACCATTAACTGGGTGAAATAGAACATCATAGGACAACCTTTTTTGAACCACAGTTCAAATGGGCTAATTTACAGAATGTGTCTACAATTTGAGATCCATGACTCTTGAGGGAATGAAATTGGGGAAAGTTGTGCCTATTTTAGTGCTCCTGGCTACTGAGGGACTGTTACAGTCACATGATCCTTATTTTCAGTGTTCCGTGACAGTTTCCCAGCCAGTCTCAGAATCCTTTGGTCCCTCCCCTATCCAGCAGCAATTACCTACCTGCTAGGAAGGGAAGGTGATTTCTGATGCTTCCTAGATTCTTATAAGGAAACTAAATTGGGAATCCAAAGTCTCTCCTCATCCCTCTGCTTTTTTGCCTACTATTTCTCTGCTTAGGTTAGGAAATATATCTGAGGGGATGACCCAACAGGGCACGTGCTGTCTATTATTGTCTAAATTTGCAGGCTCTCATGAGCTAATTTATTGACCTCTCTTGCTGCCAATTTCCTTTTTCTTTCCTTTTCTTATCTTCAGATATAATTCCACTTTAGCATACCGTATTTTTCAGACTATAAAACGCACCGGAATATAAGACGCAGCAAGATTTTGAAGAGGTGAATTTAAAAAAAACGTTTTTGCCCTCCCCAGCCCCCAGGAGCACTCCGCAAGCCTCCCAAATCCTCCGCATGCCCTATTTTTTGCAAAAGACCTGAAGAGTGCTTCTGAGGGCTTGGGAGGGCAAAAATGAGCAAAAAACGACCCATTTTTTTGCAAAACAATGGGGCATGTAGAGAGTTTGGAAGGCCTGCAGAGTGCTCCTGGGGGCTTGGGAGGGCAATACACTCCTGTTTTTGTGGAAAACGGGGCTGTTTTCACTCGTTTTTGCCCTCCCCAGCCCCCAGCAGCACTTTGCAGTCCTCCCAAACCCTCTGCACGTCCATTTTTGTGAAAAACGGGGCAGGGTTTTGGGAGGTCAAAATGCTGTATTCAGTGTATAAGATGCACCCCGGTTTTCACCCTCTTTTGAGGGAGAAAAGGTGCGTTTTATACTCCGAAAAATACAGTACTTGTTATGTCTCTTAGCTTTTTCAAGAAAATGTTGTTTTTTTTTTTTAAAAAAAAACAAACTCCGTGTACTATACATAGCACTTTCTCCATACCTAGTATATTTTTTAAAACAAATTTGGATTAGAATTCGAAAGAGTTGAAATTTCCAAGGTTGGTCCTTTGTTTTTGGAGAAATTTGAACAGTCTCATTTTTCCACCCTTCGTATTCCTCTTCCTTTTTCCAAATTAGGGCAACTCATCTTTCTCACTATCCTAGCCATTTATTTCCCACAATGTCCCTGGTTTTCTCTGTTTCCAACCCGCCCATTTCTTCTGCTACCTTCAACAGCTACAGTACACTCTGCTGTTAACTCAATGCTGTTTGCTTACTTAGTCAGTCTTCCCATTGCTAACTTAGCAGCATCCTGCCTGTCCGCCAGCTGACAAAAATCCTGCCCCAACCCAGGATCTACAACCGTCCTTTGCCTACTGTGTCTCTCAACCTTCCCCCCCCCCCCACAAAGGGAAGATGCAGTGAAGGGTTGTGATTAAAAAAGAGTGCAATGAGAAGCGTACATGTCTGTTATTTGAGAGCGTGACCGACAAATGTGCGCACAACAAAAGCGCGCCGACAAAATCGTGGTGAGAAAGCCACAACATTGAAATTGCGCCCACAACAGGGCGCTGACAAAACCGCGCCGACAAAAGTGCGATTAGGGTTAAGGTAAGGGTTAGGGTTAGGGTTATTACCTTGTTTTTGCATTGTTTGTTGATGGCACCCTTTCGACATCGTGGCTTTCTCGCCGCGCTTTTGTCGTGCGCGCATTTGTCGGTGAACCATTTGAGAGGGATGGGTGTATATAAATGAATATGTGTGTCTGTCAGATTTATGTCCTGTGAAATCCAATTTCAAATTCCCATTTGACCATAGTGATCACCGACTTGTTCAATATCATATTTTTCTACTTTCAGCTACTTTTCGGGGTTATTTGGGGATAAAATAAGGATATATCGCTTTGTAAAATGGTTTGAATTTTTAAAGGGAAGATATAAATGCATGAATGATTTGTTTAATACAGTGCACTGGCAAAACAGCCACCTTATTAGCATGGCCCTGTTGTTTTTTTCTAACTCAGTGGACCGTTGAAAAGAAGTGACGTAAAGGGCCTTTTGACTATGTTGATCTGCAGGATAACAAAACAGGTGTGTTAGGAGAAGTTTGGAGGGTGGGGAGGAAGATTGACACTGAAAATGGGCCATATCTGTTACAGAGGTTACAGAGAAAATATTCCAGAAGAATTTATTTCATTGCATTTGTCTGGTAGAGACAATTTTGCAGTAGCTCATAATACTGATCACTGCCCCATTCTGAGTCATTCCTACTTCCTGGTCACCTGATCCAGATGAGAGTATATGCACTGCAGCTTATCTCACACATCCCAGAGTAAACATACACACAAATAGTTAGTGCTTGGTTAATGATAGTAGGTGGGAACAGAAACTCTGGTTAACACAATAATAAAATGTCACATGCTGCAGAGACTTATGATGGCAGTTCCAGGAATTGCAGTTGTTAGATACATCCTGCCTGGTTATTGGGCACAGCATCACGTGACGGCCATTTACAACCTCTTGTTGACTTCACTTTTTGGAAGTTGGCAGTTAAGGTCACAAATGACCATCTCATCACTGTGGAATACTGTGATCATCACAAATGTAAACTGGTTGCCAAGTGCCTAATCATGATCACATAGCTAGGGGTGTGTATGTGTATGCTGGGACAGCCTCAACTTTGAGAACCAACCATAAATCTTTCATTGAATGCCATTGTAACAGTGGCTCAGTGTATAGTCATTAACAAGGGACTACCTGTAGATGGAACTCAAGAGACAAACAGAAATTAGCAATAGCAATAGCAGTTAGACTTATATACCGCTTCATTGGGCTTTCAGCCCTCTCTAAGCGGTTTACAGAGTCAGCATATTGCCCCCAACAACAATCCGGGTTCTCATTTTACCCACCTCGGAAGGATGGAAGGCTGAGTCAACCCTGAGCCGGTGAGATTTGAACAGCCGAACTGCAGAACTGCAGTCAGCTGAAGTAGCCTGCAGTGCTGCATTTAACCACTGCGCCACCTCGGCTCTTAATTGAGAAATACACAATGCTTTATTTTTTTTTTACACAGAATATAGATGCCCCCTTTAGGACTGATGATAAAGATCTGGGAAGAATTGCAGAAGCCATGGTCTTCAGTGATTTTTTTTATATCCTCTTCTTTGAAAGGACAAATAATGATAAACATTTCGTGACCTGTCAAAACCGCGCTCGACTAAACCGCACTCGACTAAACCGCGCTGCTGACGTCATCAACAGGGCAACAACAGCCAGCGCGGAGAAAGAAGGGTGCTTTAAATAGCGCTTTGAAAGCAAGCCGATTCAACTTAAAGTAAGGGTTAGCTTTAGGGTTAGCTTTAGGGTTAGGGTTAGGGTTAGGGTTAGGTTAAGGGTTAGGTTTAGGGTTAGGTTTAGGATTAGGATTAGGATTAGGTTTAGGGGGGTTAGGTTTAGGTTTAGGTGTTAATTTTAGGTTTAGGGTTTACAGCGTGCTTCTGTCTCCGCGCTGTTGTTGCCCTGTTGATGACATCAGCTACGCGGTTTAGTCGGACGCGGTTTAGTCGAGCGCGGTTTTGTGGGTGAACCAAACATTTTCCTAAAGTTATCAACAGTGTGTTAACGCCATATGACAGAGTTCCCCAACCTTTCCGGCCTTGTGGACTGGTGGGGAGGAAGAGGGGATAATTCTCTGCAAATGGTGGGCACATGCGCCACCCTCTTATGCAAATGGAATGCGTTCTCCACTGTTCGTGCAAGTGGGGATGCACATTCACGCACTCACCCGCTGCTTCCACAGCTCGGTTCTAAACAGCTCACCACCTAGGAATTGGGGATCCCTGCCGTATGATATTGTAGAAATTTGATATAGTTTAAATGTAAAAAACAAGAAAAAATATTTGAATTCACTGTGTAACTTCCGAGGGAGCATTGTATCTGAAAAGGACGAGTGTAACTCATAACTATATTTCTGCCGAAGCAGATTTCCAACAGTATTGCTCGGATTCTTGTCTTGTTATGCCCTTTTGCTAATTTCCTTTGTCTTTAATTTTCTTTTCTACAGCCCTTCACTACCAACTGTTTATGACATTTTGTCTTTCCAGAATTTGATCTCCTAATTGAGTTTGTACATTATATGTGTATAGTTACTTTGAGCTTTTGCTGTAAGAGGTTACTACACCACTGATACATTGTACAGCATTGAAATAAAGATGGATAAGTAATTCATTACACTCTTTTAATTAAGTTCTGAAATCTGGGTTTTGCACACAGATAGCACGTGTATAGGAGCTTAAACCTTTAAGCAGAAATGGAATCAATAAATGCTGCCTGAAGCCTTTGGTATATTGGTGGAGTTATTGGCATAGGAATCCAAACAAGGATAAAACTCTGGATGTTAATTGGCAGAATTTTGGCAGATTTAACACTCATCAGTATGTCCAAGTTCTGATGCTAAAACGTGTCCAAAATTCTTAATGTGTTCTCAATTGTTCCATTGAGGTTAAATTACTTAAAATATATACAAGTCTGATTAAAAGCAGAACAATTGCTTTAAAATGAATTTCTGGAAAGTCCTGCTCAAGTAATCTTTGGAAGTAATAATACTACAAAACTTGCTGTGACTCAGTACTTTATAAATGACTTATAAAGTGAAACAACTTTATAAAAGTAATATAATAAAGTCCATATTGTGGGAGAGGTCTCGAAGGAAAAGA
Organism: Thamnophis elegans; assembly: GCF_009769535.1. Taxonomy (NCBI): domain Eukaryota; kingdom Metazoa; phylum Chordata; class Lepidosauria; order Squamata; family Natricidae; genus Thamnophis; species Thamnophis elegans. The sequence goes on from NC_045550.1 coordinate 5,850,766, forward strand.
TAAATTCTAAAAGATGTGTGTAGGGGAACTCTTGTTTTGTGTTCTAAATTAGCATTTTCTTTTCCAAGAATAAAATATCCAAGTATCTGTAGCTTTGACATCTCTCTTGGGAAAAACCAGTCCAAAATATTTTCACATTTAAAAGTAGTGAATGCGGAAAATATTATCACCTGTTAAAATATCTGTAAATAATTAACGCAAACATGTTTTAATTATAATCTAAAATACACTTGTAGAATTGAAACAGCTACATAATTTTAGGCTTCTAGGTGGGTTTGAAAGAGCAAAAAAGTTGTGGATAACAAAGTGTCTTCTTTTATATGTGTTTTACTTCTTTTTGTATTGTGCCTGGTTTACAGTAATAGGAGAGCATAGCATAGCATAGTATAGATTTTATTTATTTATTTATTTATTATTAAAATTTATATGCCGCCCAATCCCGAAGGACTCCGGGCGGCTTACAAAAGAAGAAAGAGAAAGAAAAAAAAATAAGAAAAAAAATAAGAAAAAAGACAGTTTAAAATCACAACACATGCATTCGTTCTAATCGGGGCTGGACCTTAACAATGAGGTCAACAGCCCCAGGCCTGCCGGAACAGCCAGGTCTTCACAGCTTTCCTGAAGGCCATGAGAGTGGGTAAGGTCCGGATCTCTGGGGGTAGCTGATTCCAAAGAGTCGGAGCAGCCACAGAGAAGGCTCTCCTCCGGGGGCCCGCCAGCCGACACTGTCTGGCTGACGGCATCTGAAGGAGGCCCAATCTGTGGGATCTTACCGGCCGTTGGGAGGTATGTGGCAGTAGGCGGTCTCGCAGGTACGCTGGCCCTAAGCCATGTAGGGCTTTAAAGGTAATGACCAACACCTTGAATTGCGTCCGGAGACCAATTAATAGCCGGTGCAGCTGGCAGAGGACAGGTGTACACCCAGTATCGCTCGCGCGGCCGCATTCTGGACTAGCTGCAGTCTCCGAACGCTTTTCAAGGGTAGCCCCATGTAGATAGATAAAACTTTGTGTATCACTTTGACATTTCACATTGACTGAGATATTCATTGTGAGCTACCGAGATATAGTTCTGAAAGCGAATAATCAGTAGAATAGTACTGGTAGATTAGTATTTCACTTGATTGCCTCATTTCTCAGGCAGTGTCAAATAGTAATACAACTTTATAGAGGAACCTTCATTATGATATGGCAAGAAAAAGTTCCTCATCTAGCAGCCCATTAATTCATCTCATCCCATCCCATTCCATTTATTCATGTACCCACCCATCCACCCACCCCTCCACCCACCCATCCATCCATCTTACTTGCTGCTTGAGGCATAGCACATCTGAGCAGCTTTCTATTCTACAGGCACTAATATAATTGAAGCAGTACACAATAGTGCCAGTATAAATTACTCAGACACCAAAAGACAGCTTGAACATATGTAAACATTCACCCTCCAGGAGGGAACAGCTAGTTTATCAGATTATGAAAGCATACTAAAACGGACACTTCACCAAATTCCAGAAAAGAAAGGAAGGGATGTTTATGAAGGCCTAGTCCCATGATTCCTGCAGGTAGTATTCCTTAAACCTTACGATCTGGAAGAGAAAGTAGTATGTAGTTACCCACATCCTGAACTGTGTAGACGGGTGGGGTACGGACCAGTTCGGGCGCACTGGTTGGTATGATTTTGCGCAGTTCAACCAATCAACCACCGGCTAGCCCTGCCCACCCTGCACTGCCCTGACCTATATATTATCTTCCCTTCGCCATGCAGTCCAGACCGACCAGCTAATCTCTGTCCCTTGCCTGCTCTCCTCACCAAAGGTAAGCATGCCACACACTCGCCCTTCACCTCAGGTTTGGGCTCAGGGACATAGCAATAGCAATAGCAGTAGACTTATATACCACTTCATAGGGCTTTCAGCCCTCTCTAAGCGGTTTACAGAGAGTCAGCATATTGCCCCCAACAATCTGGGTCCTCATTTTACCCACCTCGGAAGGATGGAAGGCTGAGTCAACCCTGAGCCGGTGAGATTTGAACCGCTGACCTGCTGATCTAGCAGTAGCCTGCAGTGCTGCATTTAACCACTGCGCCACCTCGACTCAACCATTCCCCAGCTCTGGCCTTGCCCCGGAGCCACCACCCACTTGCCGCCTGCCTTGGCCGGGTTGGGGAACACACCATTCCCCAGCTCCAACTTTGATCTGGAACCTCCACCCGCTCGCTGTCCGCCTCGGCCGGGTTGGGAAATACACCATTTCCTGGCTCCAACCTTGCCCTGGGCCTCCACCTGCATGCTGTTGCCCCCCTCTGGCCTCAAACTACCGGCGGTTCTTACCTAAAGCGCTGCAGCGGAGATCTTGCAGCTGTCCCTTGCTCGGTTGCTTGCTGAGACTTTCCATGTGGTCTCCGGGTCAGCAGCTCTCCGCCATGTTGAATGCTGCTTTTCTGTGCTGCGCACTTCCTGGAGGGGACTTAGAGGAAAGCAGCGGCTCACAGCTGCTAAATTGCACAAGAGACGCGCTCTCTCCCATCAAGAGCAGCAGCGGAGAGAAGCAGCTGTTGCCCCAGAGAGCAGAGATGGAATGGAGCAGGCCCTGAAAGGCTGCTCAATCAATCCTCGCCATGTGGCAGAAGTCGCGCATGTGCGGAAGCCATGTGCGTGCGCATGCATGCACGCTCACATTTTCTGCGAAGCGGTTGTTAAGTGGGTTGAAACCCACCACTGTGTCTTTAAAGATGCCAATACCAACAGCTTGAATTGCACTTGGAACAAAATCCATAAGTTATATTCCATTTGGGTACTGATGTGTCAGAACCAATGCTGAATGGCTGTACGAGTTATATGTAAAGATCAAATGATACATTAAATTTCTGGTCATAAATATAGCACCATTCTATTTATTATCTTTTTAAGGATCACATTTTGTAGGGGATGATAAATTGTACTATTTCCACAGATCGTGCCAATAATTACATTTTACAAATTCCTGTGGACTAAGTCCATCACATTCTTTTTTCCGCCTGTGGTGCTAGGGTTATTCATGATTAGAAATTATACTTTATGAGTTTTATGTGCCTTGAGGAACATGTGGAACACAGTGTGAGAATCACGATTGACCAAAAAACGCCCCTAGGAATCAAGTCTTTTATTTGGCAATTGCTGTTTGGTTATCTCTAAAAATGCTATTACTCTTCAGAGGAGCTATTGGAAAGTTCACACCCTTAAGTTTATCAACAATAGAAAGGAAAGAATTGTTTTTTTTAAAAATAATTTTTATTTCTCATATATACATTCACAATTATATGATCTCATAACTGTTATTAATAATATATATTTGTAACAATTTTTCTCCCCTACAGTTGACAATATAATTGAAATTGCTTTCTTACCATCCCATAAACCCATATTATTTTACAACAATCCTACTTCTTCCTTCCTTCCCTCCCTCCTTCCCCCTTCCCTCCCTCCTTTCTTCTCTCCTTCTCTCCTCTCCTTCCCTCCTTCCTTCCCTCCTTCCTTCTCTCCTTTCTTCTCTCCTTCTCTCCTTCCTTTCCTTCTTCCTTTCCTCCTTCCTTCCCCCCTTCCTTCTCTCCTTCATTCCCTCCTTCCTTCCCACCTTTCTTCTCTCCTTCTCTCCTTCCTTCCCTCCTTTCTTCTCTCCTTCTCTTGTATACCAGATTACAATTGAAGCTGTTCATTCTAATACTTCATTCCTAAAAAGAAAAAGTTTCAAGTTGCAAATCTGTCCTAATACAGTAGTATAATTAAACCTTGGTTCAAAGGAAAACTTTACTAGACCACACCAAGGCTTTCCTTATTCTTGTACTTACCGACTCCTGACTTAAATTAGATTTACTAGCTCATACATTAGTAAACACCTATAGTCCATTTTTAGAACAGTGCTTCTTGCTGTAGGTTAGTAGCTTTATGGATGTAAATTTTAAAATTTGCATTCTGTTACGCACCTAAAGATTCTGCTGCCCATTGTGTGTTTTTAGACTAAATTCAGGTAGTCCTTGACTTAAGACCACAATTTAGCCCAAACTTTCTGTTGCTAAGTGAGACTGATAAATGACGTGTGCCCCATTTTATGATTTTTCTTGAATCCAGAGGTGGGTTCCTACCAGTTTGCACCTATTCGGTAGAACCGGTTCGTCAAATCTACCGAACGGTTAGAAGAGGTTCCACCAGTGGACCCGGAAAGCAGGCCACACCTACAGAAGAGGTTCCAACATTTTTTGAAACCCACCACTGGTCCTTGGATATGATTATTCTACACTATCATGCTCATATTTATAAAACTCAGTGCCTCTGTGAAAGGTAAGGATGACTACTGCGTTTGTGGTGCAATCAGAACATTGCGTGTGTTGAAGTTGTTTTGACGCAAACCAAAGATGCCTTTTAAAAAACAAGTTTACATCATATTCTTATGCATGCCAGTGCTGTGTGTGAGGTAATTTAAGGTAGTTCTGACAAGTGTCGTCGGCATCTTCATATCCGGTCACATGGGTGGCAAGCCACTCCCATCCAGTCACATGGGCAGCAAGCCACTCCCACAAAGGAGGCCACACCCACAGAGTAGGTTCAAACAATTTTTGAAACCCACCACTGAGTGAATCACTACAGTTGAGCTAGCAATACTTCTTGTTAAATGAATCCGGCTTCTCCATTGAGTATGCTTGTCAGAAGGTCGCAAATGATGATCACATGATCCCAGGACCCTGCAATGATCATAAATATAAACCTGTTCCTAAGCATCCAAATTTTGATGATGTGACTGCGGGGATGCTGCAACAATCATAAGGTGAAAAAGGATCACAACTCACTTTTTTTTCCAGTGCCATTGTCATTACAAATGGTTGTAAATTGAGAACTACCTCTATCTATCATGGACAGTCATCAGGGCTTAACGTTGTTCGAAGCCTCAAACATCTGGGGAAGCAAACAATCCACTCCAGGATAAAATATTTAGGAATTATATTTTCTTCAATTTAAGAAATATTTTTGAGAGTGCCAGTTGTGTATTACTTGGGAAGAGAGTATTTTCCAGATGGCTTACAAAACAGTTCCGCTGTCATCAGCAATGGAAACGCAGGAGAGATGATAGGTGAAATTATAGTGTCTAAACTCAAGAGTTGTAGGAAAGCTTCACAGAACATAATTGAAAAGGATGAATTATTTAACATCATAACTAGAAAATCCAGGAGGATTTGTTCCTTTTATAGCCAAAGCGTCCCTTACTAAGAGAAGAAGCGAAAATCTTGATGTTAAAGCTACCCTCTTGGCAAAGATAAAGAAATTAACATTTTAACAATGCTGTTGGATTTAACAATGTTCTTTTTTTACCTTTAGACTGCTTTAAATGATAAAAACTTAACAAGAGCCCTGGAGCATCAGGCAAAAGCTTTCTGATTTAGCAGCTTGTATCAGATTTTAAAATTCACGAATAGGACATGAAGTGATTCTTCTGAAGTTGTTCCTCAGTAAATGTTATTTAAGGCCCATTGCCTTTGTTTTAGGCAATAGTAAAGATCAATCAAGATTAGTAACCATTTATAAATGTATTTTCCATGACGATAATATGAAAGTCCTTTTAAAATGTCTGTGGATGATCCAAGGATGTGAAAATGTAAACGTACTACAGGTGAGTTGGTGCTTTGGAATAGATTACTTAAAAAAAAAAAAAGAATAGGCTTTGAAACATGCTTTGTGGTTTTCTGGCTTCTTTATTTGTGTCAGTGTGATTAGTCAGGCGAAGTAATTTTGCAAGATGAATTGCTTGCCATTTTGATTGTTGTTTCATTAGGTCATAAGCTCGAGCGTTGTTTATTTGCTTCCTATCCTTTAATCTGCCTTTCTTATTTTTTTATTTATGGTTGTCAGATCCAGTAAGGGCTTTGTAGGAATTGATGGGAAAGGATGCTGTGCTCTAATGTCAAAGCAAGTGGCTACTATTCTTCAAAAAATACTATTATCGTCTAAATCAATCCACTGTAGAATGAAAGCATCTTTCATTGAAGGTTATGGTTACTGGTACAGTGCATGTTGATAGATACGTTTCAAGTTTCCAGAGTGAACTGAGAGTGAACTTTTGTGTCCAAGGAAGGGGATATTGTAGTCTAGCACCTTGACCATTACACGAAAATAAGGGGATGGGGGGGGGGAGAGAGAGAGACGCTTAAACTGAGGGGGGGAGAGAAGAGGCAGAGGGAGAGGCAGGCTTAAACTGGTTTTTTCTACCATGATTTTGCAAACTGAAGGCAGTCCTTTTCCATATGGTTCACCGACAAAAGGGCGACCGACAAAAGCACGCCCGACTAAACTGCGATGACAAAACCGCGAGTTCTAAACTGCGCTGACGAATGAGCGCTGAAGCGCGCTGACAACAGCGCGCCGACTGAAGCGTGCTGTAAACCTAACCCTAAACCTAACCCTGAACATAACCCTAAACCTAACCCTAAAATTAACACTGAACCTAACCCTTACCTTAAGTTAAATCGTGCTTCTGTCGGCGCGCTGTTGTGGGCGCGCTGTTTTGGGCGTGTTGATGACATCACGGTTTTGTTGCCGCAGTTTCGTCGGCGGGCTTTAGTCGAGTGCGCATTTGTTGGGTCACGTTTCCATATGACCCTGAAGAAATGGTTCATGCATAGTTTTATAGAGAGCCATTGGTTTTTATAAATAGCATGTTCACCTTAATGATTTTACCTGTGAGCAGATGTCATGCCTAATGATGTCTTTTTTATTTATTTCTGGTTCTGGTTCTTGGAAGTCCATTTGAACATTTTGCTATATAACTTTGTTGAAATGTTGTTATATATTAATTTTAAAGAAACTTCTTAATATAAAGCAGATGGGTATGGAAAATTTGCCATGATTGTGTAGATCCTGATTGTTTCAGTTTTTACCTTTAAGCATAGGTTTGGAAAGCTTTAAATCTTTATGACTTTCATAAAACTATAATCTGGAAAACATTTCAAAATCCAAAATAGCATGGAAAAGCAGCTGAGACTCATAGACCAGTACAGGTCAGAAGGATATTTTATCCCAGTAGTAGTGAGAAACCTCTGCCCTCCACATTTTTACAACTTATTGCTGTTGGCTATGCTACTGGAAAGGCTGATAGATATAGAAGTCCAGCACATCTGGAGCTTACTAGGAAATATACAGCTGCTGAAATTAATGAAATTGAAAGATGGTGATAGAACTAGGTCATCTATGTAAAACACAATCCAAATTCCAGTCTATAATTTGGTTCCTGGAAAGTACCCAATTGTTTAAATAAGCATGTTAAATATAATTTTAAAATGGCATCTAAAAGTCATTTTTTAAAACTTTCTACAGAATGCTTTGTTGCATTTGTTAATGGGTATGGAGGTCTTTCTTTAATGAGAGGAGAACCATCTCTCTACATTAGGATTGGCGCCGGGGCCAGAATCTTTCCACTTCAGCTAATACTTGCCATATTGAGTGTTGTCCCTGGCAAGGATTAATACCTTCCCTTAACTTCTTTGTTTACTGGAAGCAGAGGTGGGTTCCTACCAGTTTGCACCTATTCGGTAGAACCGGTTCGTCAAATCTACCGAACCGGTTAGAAGAGGTTCCACCAGTGGACCCGGAAAGCAGGCCACACCTACAGAAGAGGTTCCAAATTTTTTTGAAACCCACCACTGGTCCTTGGATATGATTATTCTACACTATCATGCTCATATTTATAAAACTCAGTGCCTCTGTGAAAGGTAAGGATGACTACTGCGTTTGTGGTGCAATCAGAACATTGCGTGTGTTGAAGTTGTTTTAACGCAAACCAAAGATGCCTTTTAAAAAACAAGTTTACATCATATTCTTATGCATGCCAGTGCTGTGTGTGAGGTAATTTAAGGTGGTTCTGACAAGTGTCGTCGGCATCGTCATATCCGGTCCCATGGGCGGCAAGCCACTCCCACAAAGGAGGCCACACCCACAGAGTAGGTTCGAACAATTTTTGAAACCCACCACTGATTGGAAGGGAACCTCAGAAGTTAACATGGCCCTTCAGCTGGGAGACATTAGGTGTGCCACACTTGTTCTGTTAAACTATTATCTGAGTTGGGTCTTAAACATTTATTTGTCTACTTGTACTCTTGCTTTGGCTAATTGTTCACTATAATTGCAACTTCTTACAAGCAATTGCTCACCTCTTTTATTGTTAAATTACTCTGGAAGATCAGAAAAGGAGAAAATGCTCTTTCTTGCTTGTAAGCAGAAATCTCTAGAACAGTGCCCCCCCCCCCAAAAAAAAAAAACATTTTGGCCAGCAGGGGCTAGTTCCGTGGAGAAAGGTTTTTTCATGGATTGGAGAGGTGTGGTTTTGTATGCTGCCTGCATCCCCTGGATGGGGTTTCACTTGTTTGCGAGGTCCAGTAGCTGGCATGGTGTGCCCCAGTGCCGATCCGTGGACCGGGGGGGGGGGGTCGGGGACCAGAATCTTGTGCTTTTGCTTTTACTGTCCAGAACACACCATCAAAATTTTTCATCTGTCCTGAATCTCATATTGTAGTGAAGAATAATGACTTTAGCACAATTTTGTCAATTCTACTTTTATTGTTTTTGCCTCTCGTATTCATAAGCATGTTTTGTATATGGATGTTGCTTTTTATTATAGCTGGTCTATGAATCTAATAATGCATACTGCTATTTTTATACTGTGGCAAGGGTAATTTTCTGGATGTTTGCATCTCCCCATAAAATGCTTTTCCATTCATGAAGGAAACATAATTTTGGAGGGAAATTATATGAAGCCTCTAAAGATACCTTTCTTCAAATCCTACTCTTTACAGATGAGCAAAAAGGATGAAATGTAAGTTTATTATAGTACTGTATTATCATGTAATCAGAATCATAGGATGCCAGTAACTCTATTTGCGTATCAACACTCTGGTTGCTTTGAGAGTGTGCAGGGTTTAGAGAACATAGCAATAGCACTTACACTTGTATACTGGTTCACAGGGCTTTACAGCCCTCTGGAAGCCGTTTACAAAGTCAGCATATTGCCCCCAACAATCTGGGTCCTCATTTTATTGACCTCAGAAGGATGGAAAGCTGAGTCAATCTTGAGCCAGTCGGGATCGAACTGCTGGCAATCAGCAGAATTAGCCTGCAATACTGCATTCTAACTACTCTGCCATCACGGCTCTAACATAAGCTTGATGTTATGTTGAATTGGTGCATCGGTATGTTGCAAAACCAGATGGTGATATTTGAGCCAGAAGGAAAATCTGGTAGGGATATTCACAAATATGAGTTCTGTTGCACTTGGGGTCTGTTTTATATCTTTTTTTGAGTAAAATGCAATAACATTACTAGTCTGATCTAGGATGAAGATTTATTTTATCCCTTGAGTATAAAATCATATAGCTGAAGTTCTGTAACAGAGTTTATTAAAGATTGTGATCTGGGAGATAAACTTGGCAGACATTCATGAATCTGATCATCACCCATCTGGTTGTATTCCAAAAGTCACATTTTTTGTGGTGTTAGTGTTTCCATATCACCTGGAGAGTAGTTAACACTGTTGTAATTTGTAGCATACCATTTTAGACATTAAAAAGAAATCTCCAGCCTTTTGGGATACAGAAACAACTTATTTCCATAAAGTAACATACTCCCATTAGAAAAATAATCTTGATTATTTCAATAGAATGTATGAAACATATGTTCTTCCTGGCTTGTACAACATTTTTAATTTATAGTAAAGTAAATTATAGTAGAGCAATTCAACTCATACCTACTATTCATCGTAATTTTACTGAAAGCTATTTTCAGAATTCTTAATTAGAAAGCCAACAACTAATTTTATTTTTAAAATGTTCATTAGTTCTATTAATTATTTCTGTCTCACAAAATAGCTCCGATCTTTAATTATGTACAATGTGCATAGCATTCTTAGTGTCAAAGAATTAATGTCTCAGGAAACCATAATGAAAAAAGTACAACTTTTTGTTTTTATGGTGTTCTCTGCTGATTTAAAATGGCTATGTTTTTTCAATCATTTCCTTCTTTTTTTTTAGAAGAAAGGGATATTGCAATATTGAGATTTGACGGGAGTGTTTGTGTGTGTGTGCATATGAAGGAAGAGGAGGTAAAAGGAGAAAGAAAGAAGGATTGAGTATAACTGCAACAAGAGTTCAAGTATAATATGAAATTGTTTTATTGTGAAATGTTCATTTAAATCAGTGTGTGTTTTTTCAGTTAAGATTTTCCTTTTTTTCTGGTAGAAAATGCTGTTTGAAATTTGCAGTTTTCTCTCCAAGAAAATATGACAGTAACTATTTAAATTACAAGTAGTCCTCACTTAATGATCTCAGCTGGGGTTGACAACTCCATTACTAAATAATGTGGTCATTAAGTAAAACAACATTACAATGTCAGTTACCATGTGGTGTGATATAACCATGATTTGCAAGTTACTGCTGGCTTCCCCATTGACTTTGCTTGTCAGAACCTAGCTATAAAGGTAACAAACAAACAGATGAACATGGGACAGGCTCATGTGAACAGAAAAGGTGGGACTCCTTCCAAAGCTCTATGGACAGAGGGACACCCACTGATTTCATGGGCGGAGACACATGTGATCTTGATCATAGCGGACCACATTTCTGGGAATGCCAATCACCAGGCGGATTGGCTCAGTCAAGCCAAACAGTGGACCATGGGAAGTGGCAGCTCCTTCCGGGTATCTTTCAACGCATCTGTCGCAGATTTGGGATGCCAGTAATTGACCTCTTTGCGAACCTGATGAATACACAACTGCCAAGATTCGTGACCAGATATCAGTTGCCAGGGGCTGAGGACACAGACGCTTTGAGATGCAGCTGGCCGTTGGGCCTCTTATACGCTTCTCCCCCCCTTCCCCTTCTTCCAGGGACCATCAGGAAGGTAGTGTCAGAGGGGGCAGAGATAATCTTATAGCGCCGGACTGGCCCAGGAGACCGTGGTACGCGGATCTGATCCAACTGTCAGTGTCTCCACCTTGGAGAATTCCCAGGGAGGAGACCTGTCTGTGCCGGGGTTATTGAGGCACCCGGAGCCTCAATGGCTAAAATTAACTGCCTGGTACTTGAAAGGGACATTTTAAGTAGAGCCAAAGTTTCTGATAAGTCATTTCCACCTTGGAGGCATCCAGGAGACCGTCGACCACCAGAATATATAATGCCACGTGGTCGGTGTTTGTCAAGTGGTGTGAAGCGGCATCCATTGTTCCAGAGGATGCCTCGATGCCTCAGGTTTTAGATTTTTTGCAAGACCGTTTAGACAGGAGCCTGGCCCACAATACGTTGTGATGCCAAACGGCTGTGTTTTCTACTATTCTACCAGAAGAAGGTCAGGTTCCCCTGTCGCACCTTCCTTTAGTTAGAAGATTTTTAAAAGGGGCAGCTAATCTTGCTCCTCCTGTTGTACACAGGCTCCCTACATAGGATTTACCTTTAGTCTTACAGGCTATGATAGGGCCTCCCTTTGAACCCATTTGTGTAGTGTCTCCAGTTCCTGACACTGAAAGTGACATTCCTAATAGCTAGAGGCCTAGGTGGCGCAGTGGTTAGAGTGCAGTACTGCAGGCTACTTCAGCTGACTGCTAGTTCGGCAGTTCGGCTGTTCAAATCTCACCGGCTCAGGGTTGACTCAGCCTTCCATCCTTCCGAGGTGGGTAAAATGAGAACCCGGATTGTTGGGGGCAATATGCTGACTCTGTAAACCGCTTAGAGAGGGCTGAAAGCCCTATGAAGCGGTATATGAGTCTAACTGCTATTGCTATTGCTATTACATCGGCTAGACACATTTCGGAGCTAGGGGCTCTTCTCGTAATGACTTATGTGTTTTCCATCAGGACAGGGTAACCTTACGGTTAGATCCTGCTTTCCTACCCAAAATTAATACTCCGTTTCACAGGGCACAGGAGGTAGTTTTGTCTAATTTTTGTCCTGATCCTTCTCCCGCTAGGGAACATCTATGGTGCAGGCTGGATGTCCGTAGGGCACTGAGGATTTATCTCAAGCGAACGGCTTTGTTTCGTAATTCAGAAGCTCTTCTGGTGTCTTTTCAACCACCCACTCAGGGAGCTAGGGTAACCTCAAACACAATTCAAATGGTTGCTAATCAAAGCTCACACTCCTTAGTAAAAGCTACATTTGTTTAAGTTTAATGTTGTCTAATGCACTTAGGTAAAATGCTTTACCTAGTTTTATCTGGCTACTTTGGACAAAGAATTAATTGCCTGCCTTGTGAGTTTTAGATGTTCAATAGTTGCTTAGTAGGGGCAGCTAAGAAACATGTTTATTTGTTTGGTAACAGTAGGGAAGACCACTGAAAGAAGGGGTGCAGATAGCTAGTTTGTTCCTTTTATATAGGCTACAATTTGTACAAACTACTGTTTGTGGTCACGGACATTAAAAATAGTGATTTTATTAGACTCGTGGAACTGTGATTTGAAGTGGATTTTCCCATTTCATGATGCATTATGAAATATATCATTCTATAGAAATAGTGATTTTACCAACTCCTATGGAACTGTAATTCAAATTGGATATCTCATTTCATGACACATATTCAAAACTTTATTCTATTGGCATTCATTGGGGGTGGGGGTGGGAACAGACCTTCCGCTAGCCCCCCTCATTTGTGGGCTGCCACAAATCCTACATAGAGCTGCGTGAAATCTTCAGCTGGTTTAGGATTTGGTATCCTCAGTATATTGATGATACTCAGTTATACTTTTTGATCTCGGCTAGCCAAATGAAGCTGTTGCAGTTGTGTCCCAATGCTCTAGAAAGTATAGTTTGGATGGGGAAGAGAAGTATCTTTAACTCGCTCATATCACCTGGATTTTACGCTGCAGTAACCTTCTGAACCAGAACTTCATTTTTGCTCTGAGCTTCAGTGCTGTGTCAGTTTGAAATAGTGCCACTAATATAGTTAATATTGCACTTCTGCACCTAGGCACGCATGCACACACATACAAAACACATATATTTTGTTATATATGTAAGTGCTGGTGAATAGTGCTGTACTCTATATTGCATTTTCAGGAGAGAGTACAGTTTTTATTGAACAACAGGATTGAATTCTTAACTGTGTAATTAATTTTAGTAGCAAGTTAAACTGCCTAGTATTAATGGACAGCTGTATCCATTAATCAGGGGTATAGTAGATTAACAGTTGCCAGGATTTATGCTAATGGGGGTAACCTACCTAGATTTGTGAGCTGCATTTAGGCTTCCATATTTTTCTGAACCATTAAGTAATACTTCTTTTTGTACTTAGAGGTTGTCCTGACAATTTCTGTATGTCTGTATTTGAAAAGAAAAAAAAAATGGAACATGATAGATTCCAAGGCATCATTGACTTCTTTTTTTATGTGACCCGACAAAAGGGTGAACGACAAAACCGTGCCCGACTAAACTGCGTCGCTAAAACCACAACATCATCAACGCGCCGACAACAGCGCGGAGACAGAAGGGCGATTTCAGTCGACAGAGGGGCGATTTAAGTTAAGGTAAGGTTTAGGGTTAGCTTTAGGGTTAGGTTTAGGGTTAGGTTTAGCGTTACGTTTAGGTTTAGGGTTAGGTTTAGCGTTACGTTTAGGGTTAGGGTTAGGTTTAGCGTTATGTTTAGGGTTAGGGTTAGTTTTACAGCGCGCTTCTGTTGCTGCGCTGTTGTCGGCGCGATTCAGCGCTCATTCGTCGGAGCGCTTTGGAACACGCGGTTTTATCACCGCGGTTTAGTCGTGCGCGGTTTTGTCGTTCGCCCTTTTTTCGGTGAGCCCTTTTTTTACAAGGGTAAATTTTCTTACTTAGACTTAATTGCCAAGCTGCTGTTTGGAGCAAATCTCACAAATTATCTGATGACAAAAATTCTTCTGTGTTGAATAACAAGTAGCACCTAGTTTTCGGAATAGATACGGTCTCTAAACTTGTTGCTCTGTTCAGCAGTTAAAACGTGGAAGTAAGAGGTAAACTACGTGAAGGAAGCCAAGTAATAGACCTCAGGACCATCAATTTTTCAAATAACTGCTGAATGTACTGCCAAAGGCATATAAGTTTTAGAAATTGCAGTGGGAAAAGGTGATTAATTCGATAGTTTTGTTCGGGGTCATGTTTTCTGCAGGAATGTGAGGGGAAAAATACTAGACACAATGCCTGGAAGATTTTTTAGAAATAGAATGGATATTTTTCAGAGGTTTCATAGCTGAATTATAGAATACCTATAATGTACACTTTAGTTGTGGATTGCTGTAGATTGTCGAAAGGCCCCGGGAAGCTCATCAAGATGTCTAATGGCTAGATTTTTATAGATTGTTCTTCAATTAATCACATTTGATACCTTCATTTATCAAAAAACAAATATATGTAATTAAGTTTGAAGGGAGAAAACTCATTTCAGAATGGCATTTTCTACTGTCACTAACATATCTCAGGATGGATTAAACTAATGGACAGCATGAGCCAAAATGAAGCTAATACCATTCTGTCTGTCAAGGAATAATAATTTAAAACTAACGTGTCAAGTACCATTGTGAATCTTAGCAAGGCAACAAAAAAAATAATATACCAAAGTGAAAAGAAAGGAAACAACATAAATTATGATCATTCCTCAACCCGTGGATCCTGTTACGCTGTGTGTAAATTTATGAAGTGCTGGAATACTGGAAATTCTTTTAGTATTCACTATTGCGAATGAAATGCTTGATGATTTCATTCACAAATATAATGTTTATAAGTGTATCAATAAATAGAATAAATGATGCCCAGATTCTCTTTTTGCTAATAGTCTTTTTCAGAAATTTAGAGAGAAAGGAATACTGCAAGCTATTATGGCACCAGTGTCATCCTCCTTGAACCCCAGGTTTTGAGATACATATCTGCAAAGTTGTATTATACGCTATCATGAATTCTAGATAATTGTCCATGCACAGATACCACATTTTTGGACTATAAGACACGCTCCCCCCCCCTAAAAAAGGGTAAAAATTTGAGTGTGTCTTATACACCAAATGTAGCCCCGCCCACCCACCAGCCCCCACCCTTTGGCCTCCACTTGTCCTCTCAAACGGTGCTTTTGGAGGCTGCAACTCAGCCTTTCAAATGCAGCTTTTGAGAGCTGCAAACTCAGCTTATCAAAAAGAGATTTTGGAAGGTGAAAAAGCAAGGTGTAGAGTCCAAAATGGCAACTACTAAAACGGAACAGCCGCTGCCTTGTGGACTGGCAGTTCCCCTGCTGTACTTGTACACTGAAGCGCCCTGCAATGATCAGCTGCAGTTTTGAAGCTGAGTATTTGCCCCAACGAGGCACGCTCGAGTGTAGTAAGTGCATATGCACGTGTGTTCACAACCAGAAAACCCGTTGCTAAAGTTGACCTCTGGAAACAGCTGATTGAAGCTGATCCACCCGCCAATCAGCTGCTCGTGCTGAATCAGGCTAATGTGCTGAAACAGACCAGACTAAGGACACTAGCCAGATGAATACCGATGGATCAGTGGTGGGTTTCAAAAATTGTTCGAACCTACTCTGTGGGTGTGGCCTCCTTTGTTGGAGTGGCTTGCCACCCATGTGACTGGATGGGTGTGGCTTGCCGCCCATGTGACCGGATATGAAGATGCCGACGACACTTGTCAGAACCACCCTAAATTACCTCACACACAGCACTGGCATGCATAAGAATAAAATGTAAAGTTGTTTTTTAAAAGGCATCTTTGGTTTGCGTTAAAACAACTTCAACACACACAATGTTCTGATTGCACCACAAACGCAGTAGTCATCCTTACCTTTCACAGAGGCCCTGAGTTTTATAAATAGGAGCATGATAGTGTAGAATAATCATATCCAAGGACCAGTGGTGGGTTTCAAAAATTTTTGGAACCTCTTCTGTAGGTGTGGCCTGCTTTCCGGGTCCACTGGTGGAACCTCTTCTAACTGGTTCGGTATATTTGACCAACTGGTTCTACCGAATAGGTGCGAACTGGTAGGAACCCACCTCTGTGATGGATGCTGGTAGGCTGAGGCAGAAATTTTTTTTCTTATTTTCCTAAAGAGCATCTTATACTCCTGAGCGTCTTATACTCCGAAAAATACGGTAAGTCAGAGTGGGAGATTAATTATGGTTGTGCTAGAATAGCTCCACAAAACTATTAGTTTAAATCTATGGAGCCTGAACAATCTGTGTACATGCTATCTTTCCCGCCAATGTTTTATATACTTTTTCTCTTTTTATAATTTTTTTACTTGGTTCTTACCTCCGCCCTGAGATCCTTTGAGTCTATACTTGGTTGTTTAGTGAGTGGCTGTATCTTTCTAAAAGACATGGCGCTACAATTTCTAAAAGTTCTAACTGGTGAACGGTAAGGGATACTGTAAACTGTAGTCCAGCAACAAGATGCTTATTAAAAAAGGTCTAATCTACAGATATATAAAACATCTTTCTTCTATAGTGCAGGTTAAATCTATTTAGTATATTTTATATAGCATTATATTTTAAATTACATTTTCCCCTTGGTCTTTACAGTGGTCTTTACAGAAACAGCAGTGTGCACAATTTTTGTGGAAGTGTAACTTCAGCTGTATCTGGAACCGTTTTCTAGTAATATTGTCACTTTTGGTGTATTTGTTGCATAGCCCACAATATTTAATGATTACCTTACTTTTTTCTCAGATAGTTTTGTAATCCTCATTGTCATTTTTTCCCCTACCACCAACTCGCTGTAATTTTCAGAAGACAATTGAAGGAGAGGAAGTCAACCTTTAGACAGACTGTTTTAGCTCATTTGCATTACAGAAAGCTGCTGTTCACCATAGAGGGTATTCCGATCAAGTTATTGATCTTGTGGAACAATTATAACTACTTCAAGGAGCTGAAATCCTAAAGAGGAGGTGCAATGCTGCTGTTTTCTGGAAAACATGACTTGGAAAATGGGTTATGTAGTTCCTATTCTTATCACAGAGTGCAAGTAAATGTAACGTTCTCTGGACTTTTTTTCATGCATACATTTCATTACCACTGTAGGAAACATCAGTGCTCTTGACATAGGGAAATGAGATTTGTTGGATGTTCAGATATAGTTACTCGCCCTATCAGCCTCGGTTAAGATTGGTAATGGTTAAGGTTTAATGTATTTGTATGCCGCCCAATCCCGAAGGACTCTGGGCGGCTTACATAAAAACAATTTAAAAATATTTAAAAGAATTTAAAATACAAGACAAAGCGAAATTAAAAGAACACAACATGCACTCAATCTTAGTGGGGCTGGAGCTCACTCAAAGATCAGCAGCCCCAGGCCTGCCGGAACAGCCAGGTCTTAATAGACTTTCGGAAGGCCGAGAGAGTGGGGAGGGTCCGGATCTCTGGGGGTAGATCGTTCCATAGGGCCGGGGCAGCTACAGAGAAGGCTCTCCCCCGAGGAGCCGCCAGATGACATTGTGTAGTTGACGGTACCCGGAGAAGGCCCATCCTGTGAGATCTTATTGGGCGCTGGGAGGTATGTGGCAGGAGGCGGTCACGGAGTAATAATGTGTTGATTTGAGATTTCTTTAATTGACATGCTGTTAGCTGGTGCTTATTGTGGTGCTTATAGTTGTTGATTCCTGCTTATCTGAATATTGGTTAAGAGATGTGAGGTAAAGGTAGATGTGCTGTTTGACCCTTTTGAATGGCTTTTTTGTTTATTTAATAGATTTTCATCTTGCTTTTATTACTTTATAAGTAACTCAAGGCTGTGAACATACCTCGTACTCCTTTCATCTCCTGTTTTCCACATAACAACAAACCGTGGGTCATCAAGACTGAATGTATCCCCCTCCCCTTTTTTTCTTTTCTTTTACCGTCTGTCCCTTTCTGTCTCCCAAGGCCATTCCCACATACCACTACAATATATCTGTTGGTGGATTTGTCAGAGTGTCAAGCTCCTAGAATTTACTTTTTTCATTTCTTTATTTGGTCTAAAATTTCTACAGTCTCCTGGTAAAAATTGTGATTGAACTTATTTGTGTGAAAATTAAAGAATCTCCGTCATGTCTTTTGATATTCATGGATGCATTTTGTTAATGTTCTACCTGTTCTACATAGTGGTTTTTGCAATATGATTCCTCTTTTGGTTTCCTTTTTTTAAAGCTGTTCTTTGGGTTTGCTCAGGGATGTTGTTGAATGTGAGCTGCATTGATGCCAAAAGCTGTTGATGGTTCCTAAGATGTTTTTGATATATGAAATAAAGATAATTATATCTTCCATAGATTATGACAATTGTGCTGTAGCCCATTTTGTGGCTAGATCCTTTTTAATGAAATGATGGGGATATTTGTTGCTATACTATATGTAACATATATAAGATTGAAATTATATAAGAATATGATTGCATATCTAAGTTTGTGTGTGTGTGTGTGTGTGTGTGTTTGTGGTGTAAATTTTATATAAAATATCTATAACATATATACCGTATTTTTTGGCGTACAAGACACACGTTTTCCCCTCTAAAAGAGGGTGAACATTTGGGTGTGTCTTATACACCGAATGTTGCCCCGTCCACCCACCGGACCCCACCCTTTGGCTCTGCCTCCCAGCAATTTGCCTCGTTGCAGCAAACAGCCTGTTTCAATTTTGGCATAGCCTGATTAGCACAAGCAGCTGATTGTTGGTTGGATCAGCCTCCCGACCATCAGATGTTTCAGCTGCAGGGATTGCCATTGCCTATGGCCGCCTCTGTGCACCTGATTTTCGCCCTCCGCTCATTCTGATCCCTGTCGCATGGAACGGGCAGAAAATGAGGCCTGCGGAGGCCGAAAACAGGGCATGCGGAGGCTGAAAACGGCATGGGGAGTCTGAAAATGGGGCGCACAGAGGGGGAAATAGGCTATGGCAATCCCTGCAGTCTGAAACAGCTGATCGCCGGGAGGCTGATCCAACCGATAACTAGCTGCTTGTGCTAATCAGGCTGTGCTGAAACTGAAACAAGCTGTTTGCTCTAAGAAGGCAAATTGCTGGGAGGCAGAGGCAGATTTTTTTCCCTTGTTTTCTTCTCCAAAAGCTAGATGTGTCTTATACTTCGGGGTGTCTTTTACTCTGAAAAATACAGTAATTTTATACATAAGTTTATATAATAATTTCTGCTTTCTGAAGTTCTTCAGTAGGCTTGCTTGTTTGAAGAGATTTTTACAGAGCCTCTTTGTGTGTTAATGGGTTGTTACTGTAGCTATAGAGTACTTGTTCAGTCTGGTTCACCCACAAATGCACGAACGAGAAAAGCGCGCCTGACTAAACCGCGGTGACAAAACCACGAGTTCTAAAGCGCGCCGACGAATGAGCGCTGAAGCGCGCCGACAACAGCACGCCGACAGAAGTGCACTGTAACCCTAAACCTAACCCTAAACCTAAACCTAACCCTTACCTTAACTTAAATCGCGCTTCTGTCTGCGCGCTGTTGTCGGCGCGTTGATGACATCGCGGTTTTAGCGCCGTGGTTTTGTCGGCGCACTTTTGTCATGCGCGCATTTGTCGGATCACGGTTCAGTCTGGGGTCCATTGTAACAGGTTTGTAGTTAGCTGTTGTTTTCTCTGTGGATGAGAATATAGATTGTTGTCTTTTTCTCTTGTGAATTTGATTCCATCAAATCTTTTGCTGGTTGTCTTGTGTGTGTATTCTTTTTATGATTCTGATCAAATGGCATCAGCACAACAGAACTGTATTTTGTATACATGTGTGGAAACGCCACCTTTAAAATTTCAGAAAAAAGAGAACAGCAATCAGAAAACCTTTTAAATGGTAATATAATCACCTCCAATAAATAATCTAATTAATTATTAAGTTTAAATACCAAAATAGACAAAAACATAATAAAAACCCAAGCAAATAAATTCTTAACATGCTAAATTGATACAAATCACCTAAACATATCACATTTATATTTAATAACAAATTATCAAATTACACATAATTATTTGTCTATTCTGGTAAATTAATATGAAACGTATGCCAAATTGAAACATATTGTGTCATTTTTTTATTAGTATTTAAAATAGCTTTTTCAGAACTTGATATGTTATATATTTTTGGAAACTAGTTTTTTATATCTGGAGTAGGAGCACTTTCCCAGTCTCTCGATATAATTCACTTGGCTGAATTCACCCAATATAACAGGAATTAAATGGTCAGATTCCATGATTTTGGATTGCAATTCAAAATAAATGCACATTGTTAACATGAAAACAGTTATCCATACATCTTATATATGTTATGTTTGTTAACAAATATACCAAAAAGAAAACATCATCATCAATTGATCTTTGATTTTCTGGAGAAATAGTGATGAACTTGAAGATCCCCACTCATTAGTGGTCCAATTCTTAGAAGAGAGTTGAGTATTCTCTCTACAGTAGTAGCAATAGCAATAGCAGTTAGACTTATATACCGCTTCATAGGGCTTTCAGCCCTCTCTAAGCGGTTTACAGAGTCAGCATATTGCCCCCAACAATCCGGGTCCTCATTTTACCCACCTCGGAAGGATGGAAGGCTGAGTCAACCCTGAGCCGGTGAGATTTGAACAGCCGAACTGCAGAACTGCAGTCAGCTGAAGTAGCCTGCAGTGCTGCATTTAACCACTGCACCACCTCGGCTAGTAGTAGTAGTAGCAGCAGCAGCCATGGAACCTTCTAGTCCACAACATACGCATGGGTGTATTTTTTTCAACAACACCTTCCCCTTCTTTATGCAAATGCTCTTTCCTTTTTCTCCCATCTTTTCTCTCTCTTTTCTTACAATTAAAACTTTTTTTAATTAGTTTATCAAAGTGTAAAATACAAAGAAAAAATGGAAAAGTAAGAAGAGAGGAAGGGAAAAAGAGAGGGTAAAGTGTAAAGGAAGAAAAAAGGCACCAACTTCTGACTCTCTGACACAGTCAAACATTACATTCAACTTTTTGCTTTTACCGAGCAATGTATAGAAGCCATTTCTATAACAATAAGCATGTCTAATTTACAAAAACAAAATCCAAGTTTCAATTTTTTTTTCCTTGTTGCAAACACAAAATGAAGCAATTTTAAACTAGAGACAAAATTAAATATAATCTCTTATTTGGATAAAAGAAACATTTGAACCATATCAGCTTCCCTTGCTGTGGGGAGTAATATATCATTCTTCTATTTTCAAATCTAGTCCATAGTATTATTCCATAATATTTTACCAACTTTAAAATATTGTTCAGCATTACTTTAAAAGACCAACATATCTGTATGTATGTATGTATCAGGAGTGGGTTTCAACCGGTTCGTGGCGGTCCCTGTGAATGGCGAACCCGGAAGTAAGTAACTTCCGGGAACGGCAAAGGGCCCACCCGCCTGCCCGTGCTCCTTACCGGTTTTTGAAGGCTTCTGTGCTTCCACGCAGGCGCATGGCACATACAGCGCCTGTGCGATTCTCCGCAAGCAGCTGGATGGCACATACAGCACCTGCGCGATTCTCTGTGAGCAGCTGGAGCATCATGCAGGCACTAAGACGCATGCGTGAACTGCGCGCGTGCACGAGGACGCCACCAGCCCCATTTCAACCGAACCGGTTGGAACGGGATTAGCAACCCACCACTGGTATGTATGTATGTATGTATGTATGTATGTATGTATGTATGTATACATTAGTTTATACATCTCTCTCTTTTCTATACAGGTAGTCCTTGGTTTATGACAGCAATTTTGGACTAGAATTGTTGTTTCTAAGCTACATGGTTTTAAAGAGTAATGTCAGGAATTTGCATTACTTAGTGATGGCAATTTCAGCCATCCCAATTTGCTGTTGTTAAGTGAGGAAGCCATGCAGGCCATTAAGTGAGGACCTCACATGACCACAACTTCTGACTTCCTGCCAGCTTCCCTATTGACTTAACTTGTTGGAAACTGGCAGGGAGAATTAGAAATTGTGAATGTGTGACTGCAAGTCGCTGCAAATGTTGTAATTATGAGCTGGGTGGCAATCACATCTCCATGGGAACACTGCAACAGGCAGAACTACGATGACCTGCTGTATGTTTGTCCGGCATTTTGAGCCATCTCTGAATATATGGTCATAATCTAAAGACAATTTGTAATTGTTAATGTGTTTGAGTGCGCTGTCAAATGAAGCTAAAATCACACATAACAACTTAGTTCCCCCTCCCCGCCCCCAAGATTTCTGGGGGAAGGAGGAATAAGAAGAAACGGATGACTCTTTTTAAAAAATATATATATTAATGGTTCTGAATTAATTTGTTCTTCTTGTTATTTTACAGTGGAGCTTACATTCTATTCTCTCACAAGATATAGTGGATCCTTCTGGATTGCTAAAACCGGATTAGTAGTCCAGCTGCAGCCCCAACATTGTTGGGCTATGATCAGTTCTAACATTTATCTCTAAGCATCTTACATCTCTTTGACAGACCACCTTCTGCCAATTACCTCCTCACGACCAATTAGATCCCACAGATTAGGCCTCTTCCGGATTCCATCAACTAGCCAGTGTCGTTTGTCTACCCCCCCGGAGGAGGGCCTTCTCTGTGGCTGCTCCGGCCCTCTGGAACGATCTCCCCGTGGAGATCCGGACCCTCGCCACCCTTCAGACTTTCCGCAAAGCCGTTAAAACCTGGCTGTTCCGGCAGGCCTGGGTCTAATGAGTTCCCAGCCCCACTCGAATTGTTGCGGCTGTTGATGAGTTTTTAATCTGTTTGTATTTGTCTGTCTTTTCGTTTTTTGTATTTCCCCTTTCCCCTATTTAGTTTGTTAGCCGCCCTGAGTCCCCTCGGGGAATAGGGCGGCATACAAGTTCAATAAAACTAATTTAAAAAAAAAAACTAAACTAATAAACTTTGAAAACAAGAGTCTAGCAATGCAAAGTCATATCATCCCAATTACTTGGAAAGCTACAATATACGTACGCACATGGATACAAGATTATTGGATTTGCTTTGGATAGTTTTGGACTTGTTTTTTTAATTAGTAGTTTATCCAGCCAGCCAAATTAGTTAGTTTAGATATCCAGATGCCTATAACCATGGATTTCAGATAATAGCTAGATCCTTTTGGGAAGCCTTTAAATGTGAAATACGAATTAACGAAGTAGTATATACCACAGGATATTTACTTGTAATGATAAACTTACATTGAAATATTTCAAGTTGCTAACTGCTTGGAGTTTAGATGTATTACCTCTGTTTTAGAGTACAAAAGAAGCTGGGAAAGATATTTGATAGGAGCTTGGTGATGAGAAGGAAATGTTTTTTTTCTTAAAAATGATGCCTTTAAAGTAACTCATAAAAGCAGAGCAAGCTGTGTTGGTGGTGTTGATTATCGCAATGCTGGGATTGCGATTGAGTAATGGACCATCAAGTGGATGCCCTTAACAAAATCTTGGAGAAATAGTTATTCTGCTGCGCATCTCTCAACGTTTAAATCTGTTTGCTTTAAAGTAGAAAAACGGCATTAGACAGTCACAAGTTTTGCATCCATTAAAAACATGTGTTCACTGCTTTTGCTTTGACAGCCTTAAATGAGAGCTCTCTGGAAGAATGGGTCTACTTTAATTCCACTGAATAGAAATTGATTTGCAGCTTCAGAAAACCTGGCAATATTGCTGACAGGACATTGTTCTCAGTTTGCTTCCATTACAGCTCAATTTGTATCAGATTCTGTTCCCACTCCATTGTATTTAAACCTGTTCTGCAAGTTTAAATTTAGTGGATGCTTGTATTCGTATAATAACATTATCCTGTGAATGGACTTTACAATGGATGATTCTACTTGAGAGACCGCCTGCTGCCAATTACCTCCAACAGACCTATTAGATCCCACAGAGTAGGCCTCCTCCGAATCCCATCTACCGGCCAATGCCGATTGGCTACCACCCGGAGGAGGGCCTTCTCTGTGGCTGCTCCAGCCCTCTGGAACGAGCTCCCCGTGGAGATTCGGACCCTCACCACCCTTCAGGCCTTCCGCAAAGTCCTTAAAACCTGGCTGTTCCGACAGGCCTGGGGTTGACGAGTTCCCGTCCCCGCTCGAACTGTGTGGCTGTTGATTGTTTTTAAATTCTTTTTGTAGTTGCTTTTTTGTTGTTTTTCCCCTTGTCTGTATTCCCTCCTTTGATTTGTTAGCCGCCCTGAGTCCCTCCGGGAATAGGGCGGCATATAAATGGAATAAAATCAAAATCAAATCAAATATTCTCAGGAAAAGAAAAGTTGCAGTATTGCAGACCGTTTTCCATGTCTGCCTTCTCACTTTGGTCGTAACATGTGCCACCAGGAAGTAGGTTGGATGAAATGCCATTCCTTTGCTGAAATCGGTCCTATTATATTTGTAAATTTACTACAAATGTGTGTAAGTAATTTGGCAGTAGCGATACAGATTCAGTAAACGTGTGTGATATAGTTAGAACAGCAAATAAACACCATCTAAGTAAATAAAATACAATCTGTTTGAATTCCCAAAGTATGGATGAACCTCTTTGAAATGCAGCAGTACCCAAACATTAACTTATCTGGATCAATGAGATGACAGCCAAGGACAACTTACTACATGTGTTGCATCAGTTCTTCAAAAAATACAATCTGATTTGCTTCTTATGTGAAGAAATCTTTGACATGTTTGGACGACTTTGGCTTTATTGTCATTTATAGAAAATGTATCTCTAGAAATAGTTTTTCCATCATTTCTAATAATAATATCTGGTTACCAATAAAAGTAAGCAGTAGTGGGTTTCAAAAATTGTTCGAACCTACTCTGTGGGTGTGGCCTCCTTTGTGGGAGTGGCTTACTGCCCATGTGACCGGATGGGAGTGGCTTGCCGCCCATGTGACCGGATATGAAGATACTGACGACACTCAGAACCACCTTAAATTACCTCACACACAGCACTGGCATGCATAAGAATAGGATGTAAACTTGTTTTTTAAAAGACATCTTTGGTTTGCGTTAAAACAACTTCAACACACGGAACATTCTGATTGCACCACAAACGCAGTAGTCATCCTTACCTTTCACAGAGGCACTGAGTTTTATAAATAGGAGCATGATAGTGTAGAATAATCATATCCAAGGACCAGTGGTGGGTTTCAAAAATTTTTGGAACCTCTTCTGTAGGTGTGGCCTGCTTTCCAGGTCCACTGGTGGAACCTCTTCTAACCGGTTCGGTAGATTTGACGAACCGGTTCTACCGAATAGGTATGAACTGGTAGGAACCCACCTCTGCACTATTGGGACAACTATGACCTGGCTGACTGAGAATCTCCATAGATGTCAAGAAATTATATTCCTCACTTTTAAAATTACTATGAACTTTTCCTGGAAACTGCGTATTTGTTTGTATTAGTTAAGTAGAGTTCCATGTCTGTGTATTGCAAGTAAGAGGGAATTGGACGTGTGGCATCATTGGCAAATATATTATATTTCATGTCCTCGTTTTGTGTGTGTGTGTGCGCGCGCGCATGTGTAAGTATGTTCTTACTCTGCGCTAATCCTCAAGCAGCCAAAGAAATGACATTTATGCATATTTTATAATGTGATTTCTGTTGGCATATGGAGAAAACAAATCAATTTCTCAGCAGCACACTGTTTAAAAGAAACAGCAACAACCTGTGGGATAAGTTGCAGAAGCTGTTAAAATTAATTATAAATGGCATAAGATATAATGTTAGGCAGAGGAAAATGTGCCTAATGTGTAAAGAATATTAAACCTTGGTGCATAAAAGAATTGTCTGATTAGTTAAAAATTTATGACTTTTATAAATGTCATAATATATTGAAACAATGTACTGTAAAGAGATCTTATTTTTTGTTTGGATACTCGTTAACGGTTTCATACCTTGCATCAAATATTTGCAGGCATTTTCCTTCGTGGAGGTTTTTTTTTAATAAATGTGTGTACATATGCTAATTTTCCAAAGTGAGCAGCAAATACCTCCAGTGAGTAGCAAAATTGGCCAGCTCTGATAGTTTGAACTGTTTGAAATAGGGATCTATGAGGTTGAAAGTATGTAGCTGTTGTGAACTCATCATTTTTCATATGCTACTTTCTAGATATGGAAATCTTGAACCAGGTGGATTAATTTTTAGGAGAAAGGGTTTACATGGTCCAGGATTACATGGCTGCACAGGCTACAAAAACAGCCAATGAGTGAACATTTCTGTCATCCTCATTTAGCCAGACAAGGGAACAATACTCTGATATATTCTAGCGTCATAGTAAACCATCCTTTCTCAATCTGGTTCCTTCAAGTTGTCTTGACTCTTGCATTTCAACACGGGTGCAGTCTACCTGTTTAAAAAGGTTGAGATTAAACTGTGCATGGACAGTAATCTTTGGCTTACTCTTCATTTATTAACCACAAATAACAGTTTTATCTGCAATTTATTTTGTGTTATTCAGAAACAGGTAACTCTGACTTGCTGCTTTTACTCTGTCAAAGTCATGAGCTGTGGTTTGCTCATAGTATATAACTATCTTCTTAACTAACTTAAGAAGGAGACCAACCCAGAATTCCAGAATTGTACAAATCATAAACACAGACAATTTTCCCACCCATTGCAAGAAGATGTTGGACAGCCATTTGTCTGAAACGGTATAGGGTTTCCTGCCTAGGCAGGGGGTTGGACTAGAAAACCTCCAGGGTCTCTTCCAACTCTGCTATTGTATTGTATTTCCTGGTTTATTTAACCGTTCACTTAAGCTGAAGACTACTGTGACATATAAACATATTTGTTGTCTGTTGTGGCCCGGCAGGTGCTATTGGAGCTGCCACCAAATTCCGACAGTGAGGGGCCCTCTGAGTCGCTCTGGAGGATGTGGAGGACCCTGGACAGGGTTCCGACTCCGAGCAGGGCGCATAGAGGCTGGTTGGCCACCAGGAGACACCTGAGCTTTGGACCAGTGGGGAGGAGACAAAGGAGAATGAGCCGGAGGCCAGTAGTGAGTTGTTCCTGGATGCACGCCATTGAAGAGCTACTAGGCATCAGGAACAATTACGCAATTACAGGAGGTGATTGTACTCAGCTGGTGGTCATTAGGCTCCTCTCCAGACTATAAAAAGCTACTTGTGCACACGGCCCTCTTTGCAGAAGTCAACACAGGATTGAATGTCGGAGGACATTACTGTGAGCTTGGCAGGCTGGATTGCTGCCAAGCCTTATCTGTGTTTATTGCTGCCTGAGTTTTTCTGAGTTGCTGCCAAGGTCCTTATCTGTTTGTTTTGCTTGCCTTTCAGCCACCAAGGTTTTAATGTCTTGCTATTAAAGTACATTCCAGTTAAGCTTGTCTTGGCATTCGTTACAGGACGAAGGAGGGGGTCAGAACAGTTGTCTGTACTTAATTGATATATTAACATGGCGTATTTCAATAACATACTATACTGACTCGTGTTTAATTTGTATCTGGGTTGTACTAGCTCAATCTGCAAATGGAAATACATTGGAATGTTTTTTTCTCTTCCCATTCCAGTTCTTACTGGATAGAAAACCATACAATGCACTCTACATGGGGCTACCCTTGAAAAGCATTTGGAGACTACAGCTAGTCCAGAATGCAGCCGCACGAGCGATATTGGGTGTACCAAGGTACACCCACGTTACACCTGTCCTCCGCGAGCTGCACTGTTTAGGTCTCAATGGACCATCCAGTGACAAAAATGTCAACGGCGGTCTCGGAGTATCGAGACCGCACGTTGTGACATCGCAATGTGGCTCCTCCTTCTCAGACTACCTTTCTTTTTACAGTGTACAAAAGGAACCAGGAAGAAGATTGTCTCTTACCTTGTAAGTTGTGTTGTATACATCTTAGTGCCCATTTTGAATCAATCTCATTTTCTAGTTCATGGACAAGTTTTGTTTCTGTTCTTGTTTTGCAACCCTATGGAAGGATTTACCCTTGGCTTTTCCTGGACCTTTCTATTCATCACAATCAAAGGGAATAGTGCAAAGAAAATATATAAAGCGGCTCATGTATGGCCATCTCTCTGTTTCTCAGCAACATTCCTCTTTCAGAACAAGACTAGATTCAGTGCAGTGGGAGAAGCCAGCTGGAGAAAGATCAAATTCAAAACTGAGATGAATCGAATTGTGGAGGGAAAAAATCCAGAAAAAATACTCCAGGGTGTGCCTATGGCAATTGGGCAGCTCCTCAAAATGTTATTGATTCTTTCATTTTTCACCTGCCTCTATTTTGATTATATGGTTCAGAGTGGAGCTACTGTACTGTTAAGGACTTGGAAAGTATTCTAGTGAGAGAGGTTCCCTGAAGATGGGCTCCAGCCAAAAGCTTTGAAGACCAAACCTCTGATCCCGATGACCGACCCAGATTGGATCCTGCAACTTGGAAAGTATTTTAGAAGCCATGATTTTCCTACTTTGACCTTGCAATCCCAGCCAATCCTACAGCCTTCTCTCATGGATTTAATTAAGTCTAAGATCGCTTAGGTTTTTTTTAGGATTAGCCAAGGCTAACTAGTTTTCTACCTGAATGAAAAGTAAAACCATTTTTTACTACTTAAAGAGCATGACTAAGATGGAAAAACAGCGCTATTTCCCCTATTAGTGCCAATAGTGCAAGAGAGACTTACATTTAGGTAGGTTCTTCATTTTTATGAAATGCTTGGCTTTCATTGTTAACAATAAAATCTTTATTTGACTCCTTTTTAGTTCAGTACAGCTGTGATAGTCTACTTTCAATTGCTATTCCTCCATTCTTGATTTCCTATGGAGAAAGTGGTATTTTTATCTCCTAGAATTAAAAAGTTACCAATCTCTGATGATTGGGTTCTCCTCTGCGCTGCTTGAAGAATCCAAGCATGGGTTAAATTCAGTCTATTCGCCCAAGTTGATTTTCTTAGCCACGCCTCCTCTCCTCATTGAGGACCAGTTCAAAAACTCAGTCCAGCCCAGTTTGGACGTGTTTTGGGGGAGTTTCTTAGTTTTTGGGTTAATAGACTGGGACTCTCCTTAATTAGTTAGTGATTTTCTTATTTTTGTAGTCAGGAGAAAAAAATTCCTTTTAAACATTGTTTGACTCTCCATTGAATTGCTGGGAGGACTTCGGGGATTCTCGGCTCCTCATAGCTGACAGAGCTTTGGTTCGTCGGGGCGCTTGTCCAGCGGCTGCTGGCAAGTGCGGGGGCAGTGGGAGGCTTCCTTTCCCCCAGCTGTCAGTTTGACTTTCTTTCGCCCCGAGACCTCATCGGAGGCTTCGGATTGCGTCTGACAGCTCCCTTATTGCCAGAAGAAGTGCGGCGGCCATTTTTGAAGCCATTTTCGCGTGCTTTGAATTCCGGCCGTTACTGCTTGCTGCACTTTTCCCTCCTAGCCAGCATATTACCGCGGGGAAGATCTTAGCCTTCGTTCAGGTTTCCGGCAAGGCTTCCTTCCCCAAGAAGACTTAAACAGGTGGCTTAGGAGAGCTTTGGCCCTCGGGTCATACTCCTGTCCGGAGGACACATCTGCGAGGCACGCAGCACCTGTCCACTCGCGCTGGTGCCAAGCCTACTGTTTGCATTGTTGACACCAGCTGAGGACACCATGGCTGAGAGAGGCAAAAGGGCGCCAGAGGAGCATCCAGACCCCTCGTTGAAATGCAGTAGGCCAGACTCCCCTGAGGTGGAGGAGGGCAATTAGAGCACCAAAGGGAAGGGGATTCCTAACCCCAGAGGTGGCAAGGCCTTATCCAAGGCTGAGGTCTTTCTTATTACTATTACTTCGGCCAGGAGGGTGTTGGAGCTGGCAGCTCTCTCGATCTGACTGTATTTAGATCCATTTAGATCTGGCCTTTCTGCCGAAAATTAACTCAATGTTCCACAGAAGTCAAGAGGTGGTAATATGGATTTATGAAAATTATTTTCTCTAACTCCAATTGGGCACTAAAGGGGACAACTGGGAAATACTTTCATTTTTGCAATCTTATGCCATATTGTATACGGCTGTTGTGTAAGAAGCTGTTGGGTAAAAATAGTATATATTACTGTTCAGGTTGCAGACTAGATTTTAACAAGGAATCTTTTAAATGTAACCCTCTTTCAATAAAGACTTTCTTTGTGGGATACACAGATGTGCTTGGCGTATTTCAGGAACAGCAAAATCTGACAGCAAAGGTATCAGCACAAACACTCTTAAAAAGATTTAATTTATAGCAAATGAGTTGTAAGTATATTATAAAATTGAAAATAGGAGTGGGCAGGAAGAATTGCCGTGAAGTTGGTATCAAAAATTATTGCCTGTTGAGTAAATCTCTGGAAAAGTTGCTCTCAGGTAATACGGATGCTGCTTTCTCTTCCCCCAACATAGACTTTGTGTATATGCAGCCACGATTTAAACAAGCATGTTTTGGAATCACACCTCCATCTTCTGCCTGCTGCACTTGGCAGTATGTGAGATCTAATTATATGCCTTGTGATGGCATCCGTCATTCTCAGGGGATTTTACATTTCCTGTTTAAACACTCAGGTTTATGAATGTAATTGTTTGGTACGAACATCATCAACGTATTAAGGGCTGCAACATTTGAAAAAGTCTTAGATCATAATATTTCAATAATTGTAACATTAAAAGTCTTGAAATATAAGAAGCCATGGAGATTGACAGATTTGTTACAACAACGTGTGCAAAAACATGCTTTGAGCTCAGGAAAGTGTTAAGAAGAGATTCAGACTGTCTTCTCCCTGACTCATGGGCATAAGAGGAAGGAAAAGGTAAAAAACAATTAGAATAGAGCTGGAGAGGACCATGGAGGTCTTCTAGTTCAATCCCCCCAAGCAGGAGACCCTATATCATTTCAGACAGGTGACTCTCCTGTCTTGTCTTAAAAACCTTCAGTGATGAAGCACCTACAATTTCTGAAGACAAACTGTTCCACTAGATACTTGTCCTCACCATTAGGAAGTTTCTCCTTAATTCCAGCAATCTTTGCTGTAGTTCCTCAGTTCACATTAATGATGAGTAGGGCTTATTATCTGTAAGAAATGTGCTTATGTTTTGCGTGACCCGACAAATGCGCGGCGACAAAACCGTGCCGACAAAATCGTGCCCGACATCAACAAACAACATAATGGGATGTGAAAACAACATTATAAAGGGTTAGGGTTATAACGCGTCCCATTATGTTGTTTGTTGATGGTGGGCACGGTTTTGTCGGCGCGCATTTGTCGGGCGCACATTTGTCGGTGAACCATGTTTTGTTGCATTTCTTAGCTCACATTAAAAAAAATACTCTCCTATTTATTTATTTTGTCCTCACTGTTTCTTTTTTCTTCTCTTTTTAACTAAAGTTAGTGGAAGCAAATTTTTGTTTTATAAGAATTATGGAGAATTTTTTAAAAAAATTATTAAAAGCCTCTTTTGTTCCTTACATCTGTTCAGTCTTAAATAGTTTTTTAAAAGTTTAGAAGTATTGTTATATTTTTTCACATGCATATTCTTTTAACGTTCAAACTTATTAAATTATAGTACCCCATTTCATCTTACAAGCAAAAGTAATTTGGATCATTTTGAATGAGTTGTAAATTAAGCATGTTACGCTTTGTACTACTTATTAAAGTCGTATGGTAATATGATCATAGCAAAAATTTGGGCTTACAATCATAATGTTATGATTCGATACATATGAAAATGCTTGAAGAAAATATCACTCCACATTTTTGGAGACAGTTATTTCTGACTTTTCTATGATATAACAATTAAGTCTGGATTGTCATTTATATATATTGAAGTCTACGATATTCTTTATTTTTCATGTGTTTGCATTCTAGTCTAGGTTCAGCGTTTTCTCTTGAGAAAATAAACTTGCCTCAAATCATCTTAGGTTTTTAAAATATATTTCAGTCAACCAAGAGGCTTATTAAATATTGAAGGCCAGCAATCTACTTTTTTAATTCACGAAAAGGTCACTTAAGTGGGTAAATATGAATACTCCTATATATGTATTGCATACACATTAATTTTCCGTCCTGCACTGGTTGGGTAAAATTTTCATGTTTGTCAGGCTTGGAACGCAACTACCCACCCTTCACCATTCGACATATGAGCCGAGGTGGCGCAGTGGTTAGAGTGCAATACTGCAGGCCACTTTAGCTGACTGCTATTTGCAGTTCAGCGGTTCAAATCTCACCGGCTCAAGGTTGACTCAGCCTTCCATCCTTCCGACGTGGGTGAAATGAGGACCCAGACTGTGGGGGCGATATGCTGACTCTGTAAACCGCTTAGAGAGGGCTGAAAGCCCTATGAAGCGGTATATAAGTCTAACTGCTATTGCTATTGCTACTGCTATACTAAAAACAACTTTGTTTGGTTTACATTGTTGAATCACCCTAGATATGTTAACATTTGATTGGTCAGTTTTCAAACAAAAGAAAATCTAAGTAAGAGAGATGGTTGGATTAATTCTGGTGTGGGTGTGCTTAAAAAAATACATTCTCTTTTGTTGATTTGCACTGGATTTGAGTGAACTGCATGTACAAATCAACACAATTTCTATGCCAGCACATTGACATGCTTTCTCATCTTGGTTCAGTGGCAAATAGTAAGTAACCTGACCAGAGACAAATGAAATGTGGAAGAGTCGAACTGTGGGAATTAATTTGTTAAGAAAAACCCTTCTTAAAACAGCTGTATCCTCAATTCAGGTATTAGAAAATAAGGTTTATATCTTGGAAATTCAGCAGAGACAATTGTCTTTTTGTGCTAACATGATTAATTGCCTCACAAATTCAAGAGCGTCTGTGTCTTATAAGCCATTTTCAAAAAGACAATTGTACTATATACTTTTTAATTTCATTCTTCTCTGCCTTGTAGTTTACTCTGCCCTCCCAACCAAATTCACAATACTTCATGGCATAATAAATGTCTTTGTTTTTCAAAGTTTCTTCTGTGTTTTCTCATATTTATAGCAGATGACAAATTTAGCAGATGATAAATTGTACTTTATTTTCATCAGACTATATTGTTGCAGTGTTGATGTTAGGTGTACAAGAAAAACTATAAATTAAAGTATGCGCATGTCAGTCCACTAACAATACTTTTTAATTGCGTATTCTCCTGAATTACTTAGGTTTGTTCACTAAGGAACCATTCAGAAGCATTCTTTTCATGTTTAAATCATTGCTAAATAAATGTTCAGGATTTTAATCTTAGGTTATATGCAATTTAGTTGCAAATTTTTGAAATTATATGGCGGTTTTCCAATTAATTAGAAATGCAGAGCATCAGATAATATTGGGACATAAATTGCATTATTGTAGTTTGATCATTAATAAATCAATATGATGAAAATGCCATAATAACATTCTCTTCTCATTTCCCCATAATATTTCCAATAAAGCATTTCCCTATTTTAAAACATGTCTTATTTTAGCATAGCGTTTATTATTCCAAGGCTTTTGCATGTGACAAAATATTAAAGATATCTTTATCCCTAGCCAGATACTCAATTCAATAAGGTGTAGTTTTGTGAATTCAGTGATTGACAGCCATATCTTAGGCAAAGGGAGAGCATAAATGTAAACATTTAAAATTACACCCATTTTGTCTAGCTAAGCTCACTAGCTTCTTAGAGCCGAGGTGGCGCAGTGGTTAGAGTGCAGCCACTTCAGCTGACTGTTAGCTGCAGTTCGGCAGTTCAAATCTTACCGGCTCAGGGTTGACTCAGCCTTCCATCCTTCCGAGGTGGGTGAAATGAGGACCCAGACTGTGGGGGCGATATGCTGACTCTGTAAACCGCTTAGAGAGGGCTGAAAGCCCTATGAAGCGGTATATAAGTCTAACTGCTATTCTGCTGATAGACAGCTAAAACTATGCGCCTTCAATGTAGATCTCTACTGCCCAACTGTTTTAAAAAAACAGCTGGGAAGTCCAGATAGCATCTTAAAATTGGGATAGTCTGGTCAAGCCTGGATGTGTAGTAAGTTTATCCAGGTGTTTTACGTAGGTGTGTTTAATACAAATTGACAGAGAGTGTCTGAGATTATCTGAAGTAACATTTAAACTGGTATAGAACCACTATATTGCACTCAATTTACCCATAGGGTTTAAGACACTTCTATGAAGTTGGCTTAAAGTCCAATTTTCATTGATATTCCAAATCAGAATTTGATTATAATACCTAGGTTTCAACTTAATAATTATCTTTTTATATTCTAATCTGGAGTATACATCTATGCACACGTGACAGGAAATCTTCATTGCAACGTGGATTCCTTGTATATACAACATTTATGGGTGTAACAGTTTTGCTAATATATTGGTTCTGTTTAGGCAGGATTTTGGTATAATGGGGTTAAAAATTCTGCTTCAACCCTTTGGGAGGTATACAACAAAAATTAAAACAGACAATAAAAACAGATAAAAATCTAAAAAAAAATCACTGATAAAATTTTTAAAAACAAATATACCAACTTTGGTTGAAGGGGGGGATAAAAATGCCCCTCTGAACAATGGAGCGATCTGAACAATTTTCAGTTTCCTGGGAACCACAGATCTGGCAGCATATGAAAAATCAGAAGGGGTGGGGCCAATCTAATTTCATAGGGAAGTGTGTTCTGGAAAGTGGGCACAACAGAGAAGGAACATCTCCTGGGACTCACCAGATGTAGGTCCATCAACAATGATGTCTGCAGCATGACTTTTCTGTGAGATCTAAGAAGATGGTTGATGTAATTGGGAAGAGACAGTCCAGAGGTGGGTTCCTACCAGTTCACACCTATTCGGTAGAACCGGTTCATCAAATCTCCCGAACCGGTTAGAAGAGGTTTCACCAGTGGACCCGGAAAGCAGGCTACACCTACAGAAGAGGTTCCAAAATTTTTTGAAACCCACCACTGGTCCTTG
Organism: Thamnophis elegans; assembly: GCF_009769535.1. Taxonomy (NCBI): domain Eukaryota; kingdom Metazoa; phylum Chordata; class Lepidosauria; order Squamata; family Natricidae; genus Thamnophis; species Thamnophis elegans. Next base: position 5,885,595 of record NC_045550.1, read on the forward strand.
GATATGATTAGTCTACACTATCATGCTCATATTTATAAAACTCAGTGCCTCTGTGAAAGGTAAGGATGGCTACTGCGTTTGTGGTGCAATCGGAACATTGCGTGTGTTGAAGTTGTTTTAACGCAAACCAAAGATGCCTTTAAAAAAACAAGTTTACATCATATTCTTATGCATGCCAGTGCTGTGTGTGAGGTGATTTAAGGTGGTTCTGACAAGTGTCGTCGGCATCTTCATATCTGGTCACATGGGCGGCAAGCCACTCCCATCCGGTCACATGGGTGGCAAGCCACTCCCACAAAGGAGGCCACACCCACAGAGTAGGTTCGAACAATTTTTGAAACCCACCTCTGGTTGATACACAGCCATTTTGCTTCCCTGTATACAACAGAAGTCCCTCAGATAGTCCAATCCCATGCAATGTTTAATATGTCTGAGCCTAGAAGACAGTAGTTGAAATTATGAACCAAGTTTGGTGGTAAATTTTAGGCTCTTTGCTTGCTACACTAACTTTTTTTTTGACCCCAATAAGCAAACTTTTAAATGGTGAATTGCCAAAACAAATAGATTATGCAGTTTCCTTAAAACATACGACAGGGTTTGATATTTTCCCAAATCTATTCTAAAACTTAGATGTTAGATACCATTTCCTTCCAATCCCATAGTTTTGCATAATGCTTAAATACATCTTACTGAGTTATGACATGTTGATTGACTAGCATTGTATTCTAAAAAACAACCACAATGTCAGTGATGCACAAATTGCTCCCTTTTGTTCTTTGGTCTGGTCAGTAGCTGAGAGTACATGTGGCATCTTTATTTAGTCTGTAAAAGGTATAAAGGTTGGAAGAACCCATGTGATAAGGGCATTTCAGATGAAAGCTTATTAGGTTCAGGTCACTGAATTGGTCACTGCACATTATGACAAATTTAAAAATGCAGATTTGTTACAACATATGCTAATGAAATTTCTCTCTGAATAATGGCTGGAATTATGAGCCAGGATGATTTGCAAAACTTGTATAAATGCAATTTTTTTAAAAAGATTAGTTTGATACAGAATGCTGAAATATCACCCTATTTTTATTAATTAATGTTCCTCCCTATAAATAATCTGTAGGAAAAAGGAATCTGCATTTTGACTGCAAAACGGGGTGATAAAATGACAAGTTGAAATGTCCAGTACATTTTTAAAATCCTTGATTAGATTTCAAATCTAATTTTGTATAGAAGATGGAAAATGATATCTCTTTACCCTGAGGCTACCCACTTTTTATACATCAAAACATTCAATTTAAATGCAGATTTTTGATTTGCTCATTGGCATAGTGAGTAAGGCAAATGATGAGCAATTCAAGAAATTTATATCTTTTTAATATAAAATATACTTCATGTGTCCTATCGAGGTCAGGTGTTGCAATATCTAAATATTATGAATTTAGTAATCTGATCTGATGAGAAGAGCAATTAGCAGAATTGAAAGTTCTATTCAAATGTTAAAAATTAAAAAAGGAATACAAAGAAAAGAAAACACTGATAGAAATATTTGTAGTCGTATATTGATGAGAGCTACTGTACAATCAGTAAAAAGATGTTTATTTACTACAGCTTCAGGACTGGGCTGTGAGATTACAAGTGCTGTTATAACTGAAATCCACGATTTACATAGTCATGCTTTGTGAAAAAGCAGATTATGAAATTTTACATTGTACAAATTTCTTTTGAAGAAAACATTGAAGGGGCAAATGGGGATTGATTTTCTTGGGGAACTGAAATGTCTACCCATTGGTGACAAATTATTCATGCCTATAATCCAATTTTTGTGTCTGTGAATTCCTGTGAAGTTACAATCACAGTTAAATTGAAGTCTCCCAAATACTGATTAGGGAAAAAATGCTTGAATTTGACACTCATGGTAACAAAATCAATATCTGCAAAATTTTGTCATGTTTTCGCAATTGGTGTTTTTATAGAAGCAAAATGTACCCAATAATGACATCTCAGGCATGAAAAGGACACACCTTTTTAGAAATTAAATTTGATTATGTGAATGTAATTGGCTGGTCTTAAGAGTGTGCTTACTGCAAAAGCATTTATTAAAATGGGACTTTCTCAAATTACCGTATTTATCGGCGTATAACACGCAGTTTTAAAACTAAAATTGCAAGCTTAAACCCTGCCTGCGTGTTATACGCCGATACTGCGTGTTATACGCCGGGTCCACTGTTCCCTCTAAGGTGGCAAGAAACCCCCGCACAGAGGTTTCTTTCAAAGCAAACGTGGGGAAGTCCTTTGCAGGCAGCTAGAACTGGCTGCCTGCAAAGGACCTCCCCAAACTTGTTTCAGCGGCAGCTCTCAGCCTGGCGGCAGCGTCACACAGACTGTGGAAGGAGGGGGAGGAGGAGGGAACCAAAGAGAGCTTTTACCGAGTCTGCGCCCCACAGCCAGGACCGTCCTGGCGCCTCCAGCCGCGTTTCTTCCTGCAAAGCCCTTCGGGCAACCCGAGAGTTCCGCTTGACGCCAGAAGGGCTTTGCAGGAAGAAACGTGGCACCCTTCTGGCGCCAAAAGGAACTCTCGGGTTGCCCGAAGGGCTTTGCGGGGAAGAAACGCGGCTTGAGGCGCAAGGACGGTCCTGGCTGTGGGGCGCAGACTCGGTAAAAGCCTCTCTTTGGTTCCCTCCTCCTCCCCCTCCTCCTCCTCCTCCTCCTCCTCCTCCTTCTTTCTGGAGCCCCTTCCTCAAAGATTTGGTACCAAAGCAATGGCGGTGAGGAAGTTGTGTCTTTTGGATTTTGCACTGTTGTCTTTTCAATGGTTCTCAGACTGGTTGAACCTTTAGCAGCTGGGGTGATATTCTTTACTGTTAAGGTTACAATTGGATGTGTTGGACAAATCTTAAAAGATGAAACTTTTATTAAAACGTTTGACTTAACTAAAAACGTCTTCCTTTTTCTTCTTCTTCTTAAATATGATTTATTTATTTATTTTTACTTCAGAAGTTTGATGACCGTTGTACAAACTAATCCAACCTAAATGTAGAGGAGGAGAAGAAGGGGGGGGGATTTAAAAAGAGCAGAGGAAAAAGAAAAGAAAGCATGAAGAAAACATAAAGAAAGGGATGGGAGGGAGGGAAGGAAGGAAGGCACTTTATGTTGAGGAGTTAATGTTATAATTCATGTTCTAATGTTATAAATTTTAATCCAACATTAAGTTCCGAGCTTCCAAGTCATTTATTTTTAATGAAAAAAATTTTTACTCAAATTTTTGTGTTAAAATGGGGGATGCGTGTTATACGCCGGTGCGTGTTATACGCCGATAAATACGGTACTGTTTCTAAGGGGCCGAGGTGGCGCAGTGGTTAGAGTGCAGTACTGCAACCACTTCGGCTGACTGCTATCTGCAGTTCGGCGGTTCAAACCTCACCGGCTCAAGGTTGACTCAGCCTTCCATCCTTCCGAGGTGGGTGAAATGAGGACCCAGACTGTGGGGGCAATATATGCTGACTCTGTAAACCACTTAGAGAGGGCTGAAAGCCCTATGAAGCGGTATATAAGTTTAACTGCTATTGCTATTGCTATAAAATTGTTGCTTACAACTTATTTTAACAAAACCTTCCATTTGCTGTTTTTGGTATTCCATTTATTTGGAACGACCCAACTGATTGTTAGGGCTTGTTCCCTAATAATTGTATTTGGGATTACCATTAAAATATTATTTTATTTGTTAATAAAGGGCGCGTCATCACTTTATCAGCTGGGAATTTTAAATGTCAAAGTCCCAATGCACCCAGAGGGCATCTGGTTTGGAAAATTGCCTTACTTGCTAGTCTGAGAATAAGTATCATTTAACTCAATGAGCTTCATCACTGAGGTAATTGTAGTAAGGTTAAATGTGGTCCTGCAGTAGATATCTCCTGCTTTAAGCCAGGGGTCCAACAGGGAAAGCCATTGTGGAAATGTTTCTATCTAGTATCTGGACGGTAATGCCTGAAAATGCTTCCTACAGAATCCATTTAAAAATGTATACAGGTAGTCCTCAACTTACAACAGTTAATTTGGTCACTGTTCGAAGCTACGACGACAATGAAAAAAGTGACTTATTACAATTTTTCACTTTGTGACCATTTCAGTATCCCCAAGGTCATGTGATCAAAATTCAAACACTCGGCATCTCATTCATATTTATGATGGTTACAGTGTCCGGGGGTCGTGTAATCTTCTTTTGCAACCTTCTGACCAAGTCATTAGGGAAACCAATGTGTTACTAACTTAACATCTGTAGTAATTCACTTAACAACTGTCTAAAATGGAGTAAAACTCATTTGACAAATGTCTCACTTAGCACAGAATTTTTGGGCTCATTTGGGATCATAAGTTAAGGACTACCTGTTCATCATAGAAGGAAAAATGCAAGTATAGGTCAGATGGAGACAAATACTGAAGCAAGTAGTTGCAAATTTCCGAAGTCTTCAAGTTTGAAAATATTGCTAAAAAGCTATTTTGGAAAATGGTGGTTGTTCTTTTCTAGCTTTTCTTTTTGAATTAATTTCCAAGTTATAAAACTTGCATGATGCTGAGCATATTCTGATTTTCATTTAATTTTGTTCAAATAAATTATTATATCAGTAATTCCCAGGCGGCCTGTAGATTGCATTGTGAATGCCGATGGATTAGATACAGATTACTGATTAACAAGGTACATATCCTTTCTTACTCTGACTGAATTATTGAGGAGATGTTTTGATTCAGATGATTGATTTGTTTGAATGATGCTTGCAGTGGTAGGCTGAATAATTTAAAGTTCTGATTGTGTGCCATTTCGACATGCAATATAATTTTTTTGTTTCTGTTGAGGATTGCTCTGCAGTCTTCCACTCCAACGTGATATCCAGGGCAATAATAGATTCTTCCCTTGGTGATTACTAGACCTACGGTTCCACTTGTGTTTCCAATGTATTGTTTTTAAAAAATCATCTCGCTTCTAGCATCATCTTTATTTTCATGAATGCCCTTGGGCTGCCAGTGTTCCTCTATCTGCATTATATCTGTAAGTTCAAGGATGCTATCGAATGTCTTGGTTCCTTTTTGAAATTTGAAAACTGAGGATAATAAGAACAGCACTTGAAAGGATATTATGGACATCAAAATTAACCTTTTCACAAACATTCCCTAGATACTGTTTGATATAAATAAACATTTATGAATCCGTTACTTTTTATTTATGTTATGTTGTCATGCAATCATCCATCATTCAATTTTCTTTCCAAAGTAATCTGTTTTTAAATCCGCACAAACCCTACATGTTAATAAATAAACTGATTTCTCTATGTTGGGTACTCTCAAATAAAGTTGTTAAAAGATGCCTGTCTTCTTAAGCCTTGAATATATTTTTAACATTGTAAATCAATTTGAATGTTCTTCTAGGAATTCTATGACTAAATGTGCTTAAAAGGCGAATAAGATACTAGTGAAAAATCTCTCGCAGGAATTACACTTAAAGCGTGAGAATCATAATCTTCTAAATGCTTAATAAGAAGCTACTGTTGTAATTTTATTCTAATAATTATTTACCTCTTTTTTTTAAAAAAAGGAGTAAATGTTGGAATAGGTTTACCTACTTCTTTAACTACTTCCACAATTGTGCAAAGCTCCCATTAAACATGTTATCAGATGATTTTAGTACGGCCAAAATTAATACTGGAACTATACACATAATCGGGAGTCAGCAGGTTCCTACCCTACTATCTCATTAAATTTTCAGGCAAAAGCTGCAAAAATTAATTGGAGGCGTGTAATAGTTTAGAATGTGAGTGTGCTTATGGTAATATAAATTACATGAAGAGAAGACAGTTTTATATACTGTGAGAGGGAAAACTGGTTTACTTTAATGAGAAGAGATAGAAATGTGAAGCTATTTTTTCATTACAGATGCACTTCTAAACTGTTTGGACTTCCTTGATGAATAGAGTTAATTCTCTGCTACAGTTCCAATAATTCATGTTGCACAGCTTAATGACTTTTAGATAAAAACAGGATTGAAATGTTAATTTCTATGAAGAAATTGAAGTACTCTCGTATATCAGCCTTTTTTTTCTATTAAACTACTAGTTAATTTCACTAAACAGGTCTCTGGAGATATTTCATGCTACATCAAGCTTTGCATTTCCTTCTTTTGATTAAAACTTAGTTTGCTTTTGGACATAGGCTACCAAAGTTGTTGTTTGCAATCTATTTATTTATTTATCGATCATATTTTTAAACAGTCCATCTCCCTCAGAGAGGGGTTTCAAGTATTATATTATTATATGATATGATATGTTAGAAGTTTTTCATTCTGGTGTATTAGAAACTTTTGTTCATTGTAGGTAGAATTCGGTCAGGTTCCTGATCGTAATTGTGCAGTTTATTTAAAATATGATGAGCTGTATCCAGCAATGCCTTTCTATGAACAGAGGCATGGTTTATAACTTCTGCAATAGATAGCAAATGAAAAATAAAATAAAAACCAAAGATGATTTTGAGAAGATACTGATAAAGTTAAAATCTAAATCTTGGACCAAGATTAGATTTGAAACACAGATTCAGATTTGGCATGCGTCTAGGTATGCCACTGTCCGGGAACATCTAAAACCAGTGGCCTGCAACTTTTGGGGGACCAGATACCGGTTGAGAGCCGAGGTGGCGCAGTGGTTAAATGCAGCACTGCAGGCTACTTCAGCTGACTGCAGTTCTGCAGTTCGGCTGTTCAAATCTCACCGGCTCAGGGTTGACTCAGCCTCCCATCCTTCCGAGGTGGGTAAAATGAGGACCCGGATTGTTGTTGGGGGCAATATGCTGACTCTGTAAACCGCTTAGAGAGGGCTGAAAGCCCTATGAAGCGGTATATAAGTCTAAGTGCCATTGCTATTGCTATTGCTTTGACAATAGTTTTTCTATGGACTGGAGGTGTGTGATTTCATGTCCTGCCTGGATCCCATTTCTGTGTGGATGGTGCTTTGCTTGCTTGCACACCTGTTACTTGGTGGATGGCAGACCAGAGGTGGTATTCTGCTGGTTCAGACTGGCTCGCCCGAACTGGTAGAGGAAATCACAGTGGCTCCGTTCACCTGCCCCAGCTATATGGCATCCCATTTACAAACATTTTTTAGCCAAAGCGCATGCACAGAAGGGGCAGCTCTGCATGCTCCCATTTGCGAACTTGTAGGGAAGGTAAGTGCTGCAGACCAGTGCCAGTGCACATCCCACAGGTTGGAGACCTCTCCCTTAAATCATTTGTACCTTATCTTGAAATGGTACATTAGTTGCAGATGGCTGCTGTGCCTCCCCAGGAAAGATCAGTTTTGTTAACATGTTCCCGATGGCCATGACTCTAAACAGTGGTGGGTTTCAAAAATTGTTATAGAATTATGCGAATAACTGTTTACTCTGAATGAATTTAAACTTTCAGGGCCAGATGAAACATGTGTCAGATTTTGATAATTCAGTTTGGTTGTAGTGATTAAAGACACTTCTTTATTTTTTAGTGATTGTGAGTCATTGTCTCTGGCACAGTGGTGGGTTTCAAAAATTGCTCAAACCTACTCTGTGGGTGTGGCCTCCTTTGTGGGAGTGGCTTGCCGCCCATGTGACCGGATGGGAGTGGCTTGCCACCCATGTGACCGGATATGAAGATGCCGACGACACTTGTCAGAACCTCCTTAAATTACCTCACACACAGCACTGGCCTGCATAAGAATAGGATGTAAACTTGTTTTTTAAAAGGCATCTTTGGTTTGCGTTAAAACAACTTCAACACACGCAATGTTCTGATTGCACCACAAACGCAGTAGTCATCCTTACCTTTCACAGAGGCACTGAGTTTTATAAATAGGAGCATGATAGTGTAGAATAATCATATCCAAGGACCAGTGGTGGGTTTCAAAAAATTTTGGAACCTCTTCTGTAGGTGTGGCTTGCTTGCCAGGTCGACTGGTGGAACTTCTTCTAACCGGTTCGGTAGATTTGACGAACCTGTTGTACCGAATAGGTGCGAACTGGTAGGAACCCACCTCTGCTCTGGCATGGTCTTGGGTTGGTCACCCTCTCTACTCTAAAATGCTAAGTTGGAGAAATGGAGTTAGAATAACAAAGAAATTTAAGAGAGACAAGTTCAAAAGTTTTTTCACTTGAGAAAAATAGGGTTGCCGTCCCCCCCCCCCCCCGAAAGGGAATCTGAAAACAGATGTCCTCCTGATTTCAGTCGGGAATTTTGTTAAAAAATACTTTACTCTTGGGCATTGGCTCTGGTGTTCAAATAATGTATCAGATATTTGTTTGGATTGTGGGTGGTGGCCGAGCACTTGTGTTGTTGACTACAGACAGGCCAGAACAGAAATCTTGTTTTGTCGAGAGAAAGTCTTGATACGGTTGCTGGATATATATATATATTTCCTGATGTTTCATTTTTGAAATTCGCGTACAGCAAGGTTGTGCTTTTGGCTTTAAGGAATAAGAAGTTGTAAAAATGGAAGCAAAGGGACGTTGTTTCATTGAACCAATTTCTGGCATATATGACAGTTGCTGAGAGCTCTTCATTAAGTGGTATTAAGAAGTGTAGCTGACATCTAGAAGTATTTGGTGAGCTAACAATTCATTTTCCCTAAGTGCTTTGTTCATCTTATCGTGAGTGAGAGAAAGAGAGTGTATGTGTATGTGTAAGAATCCTTGATTAACCAATCATTAAAATGTTGTGAGCACTCTTATCACAGTACCTATGCTCCTAAGCTATTACTTGTAACAAGTTGATGGATTCACCAGTGTGAAATTTGCTTTTTTCTTTTTTCTAGATAAAGGATTTTGAGTTGGAGGATGTGGGTGCATGTGCGCTTATGTTCGTATGTGTGTGTCTGTGCGTGTCTTGATTTGAGATCCAGGATTTAGATTTAGATTTATTAACATTTGTATGCCGCCCACTCCCTTGGGACTCTGGGCGGCTTACAGACAGGACAAGAAACATATATTAAAAAATTTAAAATAAGGATACAAGTATTAAAAATTTCAGCAACATGCATACAGTTGGAGTGGGGCTGAATACTAATCAACAGTCCCAGGCCTGCCAGAACAGCCAGGTCTTAGTGGCTTTACGGAATGCCGGAAGAGTGGTGAGGGTCCGGATCTCTACGGGTAGATCGTTCCATAGGGCCGGAGCAGCTACAGAGAAGGCCCTCCCCCGGGGACCCGCCAACCGACATTGACCGGCCGATGGCACCCAGAGGAGGCCCAATCTGTGTGATCTTATTGGTCATTGGGAGGTGAATGGCAGGAGGCGGTCTCTCAGGTCGCCAGGTCCTAAACCATGTAGGGCTTTAAAAGTAACGACTAGCACCTTGAAGCGCATCCGGAGACCAATGGGGAGCCAGTGTAGCTCGCGGAGGATAGGTGTAACATGGGTGTATCTAGGTACACCCAATATCGCTCGAGCAGATATTTCTTTAACATTGGGCTTAAAAGGTAAAATATAACCTCCAATTGGGTTTGAATGAAATCATCTATTTTGGAATCTGTTTTTCTTGGTACATTCTTACATGTTTATGTTTTATGTTTATTGACATTTATAGGCCGCCCTTTTCCCTGAGGGGACTCAGGGCGGCTTACAATTAATAGGGAGGGAGTGCAAGACAGAACACAAGAAAAAAAGAAAAATGTGAATAAAAAAAATAAACCAGTAAAACACAACATTCATTCAGCATTTGGGTGGGGCGAGGTTAAGGTCTTATCCCCAGGCCTGACGGGATAGCCAGATCTTGAGGGCTGTGCGGAAGGTCTGGACAGTGGTGAGGGTGCGTATCTCCACGGGGAGATTGTTCCAAAGCGTCGGAGCTACAACTGAGAAGGCTCTCCTCCACGTAGTCTCCACTCGGCACTGACTGGCGGATGGAATTCGGAGGAGGCCTACTCTATGCGATCTGATGGGACGCAGGGAGGTAATTGGCAGAAGGCGGTCTCTCAAATAGTCAGATCCACTACCATGGAGGGCTTTATGAATGGTAAGTAGCACCTTACCAGAACAGCACATGGCTGTTCTGATAATGGTTATTATTGAAAATCAGTTGCCCAAACTATAAATAGTTTAAAATATTCATTACATTATGTAGTGAATGAAACAGGGCCGTTTCTCAGCTGGACCATCTCTGAAGCAGCACAAATTGCTTCTCAAAAGATTACTTTCTTAGAATGTTTCCCCAAATGACTAGATTCGTCAGGAAAAAAATAATAATAAAGCATTTTGGAGTCCTCCAAATGTTCTGCTTGCATCAAGTTTTACTTTAAATCTTTCGTATAGATACAAAAATAAGAAAAGGCAAGGACATTTAAAAGCTGAAATTGAAAAACAAGAAGAGGGAAATGTACCAATTGAAGCGAAGAGATTGTCTATTCAGTCATTTAAGTTGTTAAGCTGTGGATAGCTCAATGCGATGTATAAAATTAGAGACTGGATATCCATTTGAAAAGCTGATAAATAATAGAAGAGTTCTATTGATGATTTTTAGTTTAAAAATAGAGGGTATGCCACGGGCTGCCTACCCCTGAAATAGAAAGCCCTAATATCTCCGGATATAGATTGCTTCAGATAGTGAATTGATAAAATAAAAGGCCCCTTCTGACATTTCTAAAACTGTCTAATTGGGCATAGCAGAAATACTAGATCAGATAATGCTAGATTAGATAATCATTTTTCTACTCTAGCTAAAACATTAATGCTCTACTGATCTAACGTCTATATTTTTATCTAGGTTTAAACAGTGTCATAACATTTCTTACATGTTTTTTTTAACAAAACAGGAGGAAAAAAAGATATAGCATATATGGACAGAGGAACAAGTGCCTCTTAACAATATCCAGCCTGACCTCCGCAGAACTATTTAGCTCAGTTAAAATGCCATGTCAAAGGCACTCACAGCTCACTGGGGGAGAGAGAGGAGGGGAGAAAGGATGCAGTTTTTAGAGACACAAAGGATTATCATAAAGGAGCACAAATAAAACAGGAGAACTAAATCTAATCCATGCTTATGTGCGGCCATCACTGCCATTAAATCTCTCTCAAAGAAAGGAAGTAAGGGAACTAAAATTGATCACACACACACACACCCATCACGTCCTCCAGCTTTTCTGTGAGCAGCATATTTTTGTTTCCACGTTTTGCTTCTATTCTTGCAAAATTAAGTTGACAAATTGATTGTGAAGACAGGTGTCTGCCCACTTCTCTGTCTGAATGTAGTTTCTCTGCGTGTTGTTGGGTAACACATAAATGACAAAGCTGTAATGATGCAATGCAACAAAGCTCTTGTCTTAGATTGGGAGAAAACTCCAGATTGTCCTGTCAAAACAATAAATATTTTTAAGTGCGGAGTGGCTTTTTAACTATACTTTGTGCTTGAACAGACAAATCAAAGCAGATAACCAGCTGCAGAGAATGCAATTAACAGGAAAGGAAGGATGTTTATGTTATTTGTTGGTTTTGCTTATTTCAAAAGCCATTTGTTATGTATAGTCACTGGTTAATTGCCAGAGTGAGCTTTGTAAATATATTACTATAGATACCCAATTGTGTTCATCTTTCCCATAAAGTTTCCAAGTCGTGTTCATACTTCATATTTGACAGATTTCTCCTGCATACCAGTGGTGGGTTTCAACATTTTTTCGAACCTACTCTGTGGGTGTGGCCTCCTTTGTGGGAGTGGCTTGCCGGCCATGTGACCTGGTGGGAGTGGCTTGCTGGCCATGTGTTTTCTCTCTGTCTCTCTCTCTGTCTCTGTCTCTCTCTCCCCTTTTGTGTCTCTGTCCCTTTTTCCTTTTTTTCCTTCATCTCTCACTTTTTCTTTCTTTTTTTCTTTATTTCTTTATTTCTTTCTTCCTTTCTTTTTCTTTCTCTGTGTGAGTCTGTCTGTCTGACTCTCTCTCTCTCTCTCTCTCTGTGTGTGTGTGTGTGTGTGTGTGTGTATGTGTGTGTCCGTGTCCGTGGTGGGTTTCAAAAATTTTGGGAACCTCTTCTGTAGGTGTGGCCTGATTTCTGGTGGAACCTCTTCTAACAGGTTCGGTAGATTTGACGAACCGGTTCTACCGAACTGGTGCGAACCGGAAGGAACCCACTTCTGAGTGGTTCACTTAACAACTGTGGCAAGAAGGGTCGTAAGAAACTCACTTAACCAATGTTTCATTTAGCAACATAAATTTTGGGCTCAGTTGTAGTCATAACTCAAGGACTACCTGTAACTGTTTCCAAATGTTGGCTTATTCTGGTAGCCTGTAGCACATCCTCGCTTTCAATTTTGTGCCATGTCCTTTTAGCTAATGGTTTGCATTAACTGTTCTCCAAGTCCAGATTGGGAATGGCAGGTGCCAGAGCCTTTGACAGTTTTGCCCCAAAGCAAAGAAATTCTCTGCCCAGTGACATTTGATCAGGAAATTCCACATCAGGCAAAAAGCATTTCTGTTTTCTTTAGTCTTCCAGTTGGCAAGGCAGAGCCTCTACGTGTGCACGGCTGATGTGGAAGAGACTATTGTACGTTGCAGCCCTTGGATGTTTGTCAAGAAAGTCACTTTCTCCGTGGATACTTTCTCAAATTGTATGGTTTTATTATCTGATTTCAGGCTTACACCGAGGGTTTCGTGTATGACGTCCAGGAGGCAATTATTTTAACCCGTGTTGCTTCCCAGCGTGGAAAATCTGCTTAAAACGGACCTTGCTAAAATCATTGTAGCATATACAAAGAGGTTATTAAAATGCATTCTAGAAATAGAAAATAGCATTAAAGGAGACATTTTTGGCTTTGCGGCGTTCTTCAAACTCACGGCTGGGATGTCTCATTTAATCTCATTTCCAATTTTCAGCCTTGAATTTTATTAACCCCTTTGCTCTCACCTTTTTCGGGATCCCACGTGAATGAGTTAGAACCCCTCATGCAGGGAAACAGCTGCTGCTTTCATAAGTTAAACAGTTAAAATTATTTTTAAATTAAGTTGCCCCTTTGATTGCTCTTAAACCAAAAACTCTTCCGTTTTCATTTCTTAAATTTTATTGTATCATGGAGGCAAATTTACACCCACGTCTTTTGGCTCTGTGTGTGTGTGTGTGTGTGTATGTGTATGTGTATGTGTGTGTTTGTGTGTCCTAGAAATTGTCAGTGGAACACCAGCCCCCATAGCTGATTAGTGAAACCTGAAGAAATCAGAAAGTTGCCATGATTTAATATACTTCCCTTTTTCGCCTGTTGAAATTGACTAGCCTCCAGTAGGCTGTCTGTAATGAATTTATATAATGCCAACAATTGTTTCCTAATCCTTGCCTCATTCATATTCAAAGAAAGAAATGTGCCCCCATCCTGATTTACTTTGTCAGTAAGCAAGATGTTTCAAATCTACAGTAAATGAAGCATGAGTGAAATACGTACAAAGGCACTGGAACTCTCACAGCCCAGTAAGCTGTCAATCATGCAGCTTGCTTTATTCTAGAATGCTTATTTGGTTATCAAGTGAACCAGTGTTCCAGGTTTTGAATGTTAAAACATCAGTTTTTCAAATTGGTGACAAAGGACGATTTTTAGGAGAATTCTTGCTTATCCTGAGTTTTCTGGGAGATTAAATCTTTCCTAAATTTCTTTTATGCTATCCACTGGGCTCCTTTATTAAAACATTTTAAGGTTTGCCAATTTTTATCTTGAATCCATTTATTTTCTGCAGTGCTCCAACTGCAGGTGAATGTTCTGGTTGTTTTGAGATAGTAGCATCACTCAGGCTGAACTAATTACTTAATAAGTGAGGCGCTTTTTATTTGTTTCATTTTTAAAATAATGACAAGTTCATTGGATATTTTGCCTGCTGGATTGATGGTTCCATGAACACAGGCTACTGATAGGTTCCCACTTTCCCATCTCAAATTACATATGAACATCTAAAATGCAAAATTCTTGAGAATTATACCTTGACTTCAGCTGCTAGCAAAGTCAGGTTGCTATGTTATTTTAGACAAACATACAGTTTCTTCGTTCATTTACTAAAATGCAAGAGAATCTTTTTAAAAAAAAAATTGCATAAACCTTACATAATTTAAATGGTGTTTTTTTTAAAAAAAAATGTCTTTGACTTTGCCCGGATTTTTTTCAATATTTTATTTTATTTAAATCAATGTATATAGCTGCTCATTTCACATACGTAACTGTAGGCGACTTAAAATAAAAATCAATATGCTTAGTGAAAAGGCAGTTTTATTAAAACTCAAGCCATATTAGTTTGATGCAGTTGATTACAAAAATGATGTAGCACTCAGGAAACAAATTGAATTTTAAATGTAAGGTAGGCATAGATTTCTAATTGTATTATCCCTCCAGCATCTCAGTTATTTAAGTTTACTTTGCTTGTTACTTGGGATTCAAACTGAAGATTCAAACTGAAGAGGGATATTATACGCACACAGACTTCCGTATATGCCTAGATTACCTCTTACTTAAGGAAATTTACCATGTTTAGCAGCAGTGACTGAAAGACAGTGTCATAGTGTACACACAATGCGAAATGCTTTCAGGAAGTATTGTATTGTATTGTATTTTATTATTTGTATGCCGCCCTTCTCTGGGAGGACTCAGGGCGGCGAACAATTCAAGGGGGGAAAAGGGGGAACATAAAAAGACAAAATACAAATAATAAAAGTGGACAACAGTCGCACAACCATACATGTCGAGAGGGGAGGGAACTCATTACCCCCAGGCCTGCTGGCAAAGCCAGGTTTTGACGGCTTTTCAGAAGGCCTGGAGAGAGGTGAGGGTCCGAATCCCTGCGGGGAGTTCATTCCAGAGGGCCGGAGCTGCCACAGAGAAGGCCCTCCCCCGGGTAATAGCCAGGTGGCATTGGCTGGTAGATGGCACCCGGAGGAGTGGTGCAGTGTGAGAAACTCCAAAATTGAGAAAGTTGTTGCATCTCCTGGTGAGTTCCTAGACAGAACCATGCATTTTCTTTGCAAAATTTCAGAATGGTTTGCTACATCTTTCTTCCTACGGCTGATACAAAGTGATTGGCTCAAGGTTACCCAGCTGGCTTTGCATTGAAGGCAAGACCTGAACTCATGGTCTCATCAGTTTCCAGCTGATGCCTTATCTACTACATCAAACTGGCTCTCTTTGACTAATATAAATGAATGGCAACATTTGGATATATTTACAGATTTGACACTCCCTTGGGAGAGAAGCTTCTATCTTACTGCTTGTATTGTTTGCAGTAGCTATTTTCAGTTTAATAAACAGATATATTAATGCCCGTAAGGAAAAAATCCAGAACACACCTGTCTTTGCTTAAGTCTCCTTAAGTTTGCAAAATCATATGGGGATTTTCAGATTTTTCCTACGTCTTCATCAGATATGATGGAAATAAAAGAGAAAGGGGAAGAGACACAAAAGAATAAAAAAAATATGTATATTCAAGAAATGGGATGTGCTTTTGAACTCAATTCCAAAATGGATTGAGTTTGAGTTTCATTTTATTTATATGCCGCCCTATTCCCGGAGGGACTCAGGGCAGTGCACAAACCCAAGGAGGGGAAGGGAAAAACACAAAAAACCACAAAAGTACAGGGCATTTAAAAACAACCAACAGCCACACGATTCGAGAGGGGAAGGGAACTCATCGACCCCAGGCCTGCCGACACAGCCAGGTTTTAACGGCTTTTCGGAAGGCCTGGAGAGAGGTGAGGGTCCGAATCTCTGCGGGGAGTTCGTTCCAAAGGGCCGGAGCCGCCACAGATTGTGAGAGGCAACTGATGAAGCTATCCAAATTAAACCCTTGCTTCTTCCAGGTTGTTTAATCTAGTGGATTTAATCTGTCGAAGATTAAAAACACAAAAACTACTGGATTTTTTTTTCGTGCATTGGAAAGAAGCCAAGAAATGCAAGACCTGGAACAGGTGTATATTGTATACTTTTACAATTTTTACCTTGTTTGGTGTAAGCGAGTTACTCACGAGCCATACTGACTTAACTTAACTTCAGTTCGTGGCAGTGATGGGTTTATGATAAAACGGTACACAGTAAACCCTTAAAAAGGAGAGAGAAGATCAAATGACAAAGTGGAATTATCATATTAAAGTATTGGCACCCATGAAGCATGTCTGGTATAGAGCTTTCATAAATTGTCACATAGTGATATTTAATAGCCATTTCATACAGGAGGACAAAAGAATGGGAGTTTCTATTGCAAGAGATCCTTTTGGTGCTTTAAGTGTGTTTTGACAGTTGACAAAGTTCTCCCCCCCCCCAGCAATAAATAACCTACTATTAATGCTACTTCACAGATCTTTTTTTTTAAAGAGGTGACTTGATGTTTCTTTGGCATATATAAGAGGAGAATTAAGTTAACCAGTGAATGCATAATAAATGCAGGATTATTTAAAAATTACAGCAATAAGCATTTTCTCCCGGTGAAATAGATCAAGTTCCACTTCCTACAGTTTCACCTGACTCAGTGGAAAAAATGTCCGTGAAGAAAACGGGGAAATGTTAACCTGCAGAGGAACCAGTAAAATGGATTATTGTGGTTTATTGGACTTTTGTAAAGAGTTAAGTCTATTCTGATGACAGCTGATGTATCTATCAGAAGCAGAATTCTCAATGTGTGGCTATAAGAAACAGAGAACCCTTGATAATTGTCCCAAAGCCTATTTCTGTGTGACTTTGAATGAAGTGCAAAGTAAGAACTATTTTTTTTCTCTGATGTTGGTGATGTTTGGAAGGAACTAAAAGTAGCCTTGAAAGGAGAAATAGACAAATGAAACAAGTTCTTTCTCCAGCCTGTTTTCTTGGCAGTATTGTCAATATTCAGTATCAAGGACATTCCTTAACTCCTGAAGAAGAGGAGCATCCTAAGACATCAGCATTCACCAGCGATCCTTCTATAATACCAGTTGTAATCTGTTTCAGGGAAAGGTTCAGAAAAGATTCTGTTCAGAAAGTGTCTTTGCTACTGATGTTTCAAGAAAACACTCACTGGTGAGCTGATGGAAGTCACTGGAACTATTTATATACTTTTATTTGTTATTGTGTTGAACTTGCATCCTGCTTTTCCTGCAGGGGCTCAGGGTAAACCTTTTTAAAATTATTCTCTGATTTTCTCCCTCCCTACTTTTATTCATTTCATTTCATTTTGTTGAGTTTGTATGCCACCCTATTCCCGAGAGACTCAGGGCGGCTAACAATAAAAAAGGGAGGGGATACAAAAAAATAAAATAAAAACAACAATTTAAAATTTTACAACAGCCGTAACCTCGAATGGGGTTGGATAGTTCAACAGCCCCAGGCCTGCCGGAACAGCCAGGTCTTAACTGCTTTGCGGAAGGCCGGAAGGGTAGTAAGGGTCCGGATCTCCACAGGGAGATCATTCCAGAGGGCTGTAGCAGCCACAGAGAAGGTCCTCCCCCGAGGAGTCGCCAGCTGACATTGGCCGGCAGATGGAATTCGGAGGAGGCCTAGTCTGTGGGATCTAATAGGTCTTTGGGAGGTAACTGGCAGGACGCGATCTCTCAAGTACCCAGGTCCGATACCATGTAGGGCTTTAAAAGTAACGACTAGCACCTTGAAGCGTGTCCGGAGACCAATGGGCAGCCAGTGCAGCTCACGGAGGATAGGTGTAACGTGGGCGTACCGAGGTGCACCCACAATTGCTCGCGCGGCTGCGTTCTGGACAAGCTGAAGTCTTTGAACACTCTTCAAGGGCAGCCCCATGTAGAGCGCGTTACAGTAGTTACAAATAAATCCAATCGGGGATCATACACAATACACCTTGCTCCTTCAATTTTCCCCACAACCATCCACCCTGTGAGATACGTTGGGCGGAGAGTGACTGGTCCAAAGTCACCGTGTATGCTCTGTGGCTGAGAATGAACTGCTCTGACTTGGTCCAACACTTAAAATACCACACCAAATGTGGTTGACTCATGAAAGTAGTCCAGTTTTCAATCTCAGTCCTTTTGTTGTTTTAGCTTTCCAGTTCTATTGACCAGAGTATGTAATTAATACAAAAAAAGACATTCATTTTTAATGAAAATTAGTTTTAAAAACCTGACTAAATGATTTCTTTAAATGGTAAATCTACGTCTCTGAGTAATGAAAAATGCATAGGTTACACAAACAGCAAGATATGCATTTTTAATAGAAATGAAGATTCTACTAAATTAATCTTCCTGATTAGTCATTTCAATTGATTAGGTTTGAATCAAAACCATCCTTTAATGCATCTCTCAGATTTTGTCTCAGTATGAAAGCAGGTGTATTGATTGACACAATGAATGGATTTTTATTTATTTTTTAATTTTATAGGCAATACAGATTCAAATTATCCCGTGAAATTTTGTCCTGGTGATGTGACAACTCTATTGAAATGACTTGCTGGCGTTGTTTATACTCTTCGTTTTTCTGGTAAGGTAGGAATTGTATGAAATTCTAATATTGTACTGAAGATTTCCCCAATCTGGTTCCCATTCATATTTCTTGTGACTCAGCCTCCATATTTACTTCACCTCCGGGTGTCATCTACCAGCCAATGCCACCTGGCTATTACCCGGGGGAGGGCCTTCTCTGTGGCAGCTCCGGCCCTCTAGAATGAACTCCCCGCAGGGATTCGGACCTTCACCTCTCTCCAGGCCTTCCGAAAAGCCGTCAAAACCTGGCTTTGCCGGCAGACCTGGGGGTGATGAGTTCCCTCCCCTCTCGACATGTATGGTTATGCGACTGTTGTCTACTTTTATTATTTGTATTTTGTCTTTTATGTTCTCCTTTTTTTCCCCCCCTTGAATTGTTCGCTGCCCTGAGTCCTCCCGGAGAAGGGCGGCATACAAATAATAAAATACAAATACAAATATTTCTCGTGACTCAGCAGAGTACCAACATGTAGTTGATGAAATTACTGCAGCTCTTCTGATGCCACTTTGCATTGTTTTATGGAAAGAAGTAGGAGGCTATACATTTCATGCTATAGCTTCTCATATCTATTTGGAATTCTTTTGCTTAAGCTAGAAATGGTGTACTGTTCTTGTATTGCTTTAGGAATTGCAATTTGCCAAGTACGAAGTTGCCCTATGTTTAAATATGGCATTTCTGTTTTTATTCGCTTTTTGTTTCCCATTTGATCAGGACATTGTCCTTTCATTTTGAAACTGATGGCAGTGATGATGGTCCTAGAGAGGGTAATATCCTTCATTACAGAAAATACATTGATCTGGTTTGAGCAAAGTGCTTAACTCAATTAGAGCTACCAGTTTTGCTGCCAAGTAATTAACTATCAAATTATGCTTAAACCGGATCGCTAAAATGCTCTCTACTTAGAGCTTTCATGGAAGGGTCCTTGGAAACAAAAAAAAAACCTGTATTAAATGCAGCATAAGAATTGCTAGTAGGCACACTTTGTTTCTGAGCATTGTCTGAAATGTGAGCAATTATTTAAAAGCCACAACGATCTAAATTTGCGGTTTCTGTCCTTATTATCCTGCTTCTGTTTTAAGGATCTGGAGGAGAAAATACTGGGATTGGAACCTGTGCTGTATTGCATCTTAGGCAGATGTGTTAACCATTAAGCCACAGAGTTCCTCTCCTTATCAGCTGAGCCAGGGAGAAAGGTATATATTTAAAGTCACAATCCCTGGTATGCCCAAATATGGGAGGAAGTTCACTGCTTCCATTCTCTGTCCATCGGCTCGTGATAAGAGACCAGCCAGCCAGAAACCCAATATTTTTACTGTTGCCTTTGTTACATTTGTGTTGTATTTGTGCTGATAAATAAATAAAGGGAGACTAGTATAGATCTATTTCAAGCTATTTAGCTCTCATCAGCTAGCCATACCCTTACTGGGATTGGAACCTGTGCTGTATTGCATCTTAGGCAGATGTGTTAACCATTAGGCCACAGAGTTCCTCTCCTTATCAGCTGAGCCAGGGAGAAAAGTATATATTTAAAGTCACAATCCCTGGTATGCCCAAATATGGGAGGAACTTAAATATATAAATATATACCTTTCTCCCTGGCTCAGCTGATAAGGAGAGGAACTCTGTGGCCTAATGGTTAACACATCTGCCTAAGATGCAATACAGCACAGGTTCCAATCCCAGTAAGGGTATGGCTAGCTGATGAGAGCTAAATAGCTTGAAATAGATCTATACTAGTGTCCCTTTATTTATTTATCAGCACAAATAAAATACATACATACATACATACATACATACATACATATATACCAACTCTACTTGACAGAACAAGAGAAAGGGCGTTCTCAGTGGGTTCACCTAAATTAAGGTATTTGCTAATCCAAGTAGCTAAGATGGTGCTCTTTTTAATAGTCATTTTACTATTTAACATAAAGATCTCCTTGAGACCCAATTGAATGCAATGGTTAAGGCAGGGATGTCAATTCAGCCCACAGGGTGCTTAGATACGGCCTGCGGGGCTGTCCTGGAAATAGCGAAGGACTAGCCCGTGGTGCCTTTGCCAGCAAAATCGGAGCTCAGGAGGGATGTGTGCAACCCTTGCGAGGTCCGATTTCCCTGGCAGAGGATTGCAGGAGGCCGTTGTAGCCAGAAATGGAGTTCAGCAACCCGTTTTCGCTGGCAGAGTACTCGGGCCACCACAGACACCCCCAACATGAGTGATGTTTAGTTGGCCCTGCCCACCACCCTGGCCCTCCAGGTCAAACACAATCCTGACGCTCACAATGAAATTGAGTTTGATAACCCTGGGTAATCAGGATAGAAATCAGGAGAGTTCTAGTCCCACCTTAAGCATAAAGCCAGCTGGGTAAGCTTAGGCCACTCTGTCACTCAGCCATAGGAAGCAGACAGTGGCGCAAACCACTTCTGAAATCTTGCCAAGGAAACTGCAGGGACTTGTCTAGGGAAGTCAGAAGTCAGGAATCAACACTGACTTCAAAGCATAAAAAATTCCCCCTTCCATAATGAGGAAGGTGCTTGTGAAGAAATGTCAATATTATTTGATGATTTATTTTAGCTGCTCTACGTATCTGCTTGTTTCAGCGGGGATTTTTTTTCTTTAACAAACTTTATTTTTAATTCTTGTTGGCCATCCTTGTAAGACTCAGAAAGCAGGATACAGAGTTTTATTTATCTCCATTTAAGAAAAAGGGTTGGGGAAAGCTCTAAAAAACCAAATCTTATTTTGGAAGGAAGCCAAGATATTTGCAGGAATTCCAGCTTTCACAAAGTAGATTTAAGTGCAGGCAAAAGACCAGAATTAGGAGAGTAATCTCAGTTAAGAGCAACTAGGGTTTTGTTTTTTTTAAATAATTCACTGGACAACCCTATGGCCCTGTAGGGTCATTATTTCAGAGATATTTCCTTACTGCACTGCCTTTTGATTTAAGTTATTCCATTTAAGGTATCTTGCTTTAGAAGGTTTTGCCCTATGGTGTATCACCCAGTTATAGGTTATAGGAGAGAGAAAGAGAGAAAGTAATTTTGCACAATGATAAAACATCTGATCAGAATTCGATGTTATGTAGGTTGCTATTTTATTTCCTCATAAAGGCTAGTATACAAAATGTGAGCATTATCTTATTTTTTAAATCATCTATGTTAAGGTTTTGGGGATGCGGTGGCTCAGTGGGTAAGACGCTGAGTTTGTCAGTCAGAAAGGTCGGCAGTTTGGTGGTTCGAATCCCTAGCGTTGCGCAATGGAGTGAGCTCCCATTACTTGTCCCAGCTTCTGCCAACCTAGCAATTCTAAAGCATGTAAATTTGCAAGTAGAAAAATAAGAGCCACCTTTTGTGGGAAGGTTACAGCGTTCCGTGCACCTTCGGCATTTAGTCATGCCGGCCACATGACCATAGAGACGTCTTCAGCTTTGAAACGCTTGGCTCTTCAGCTTTGAAACAGAGATGATCAGCTTTGAAACAGAGATGAGCATGCCCCCTGGAGTGGATAATGATTAGCACATATATGGGAAGGGAATCTTTACCTATTAAGGCTTTGCAACAGGCATTCCCAATGTCCTAAACAGACTCAAGAAGGTTAGGAAAGTAGATAGATTGCCAAGAATTGAGAAGCCATGCAATTAAGAAGGTTTCCATTTAACAAAAACCAAAAATCCCATTCTTTAGATAAGTAGTCCCAAAATTTGAATTCTGAATTTCTTCTGTCCATCTTCGCAAGTCAGCAGTTGCTTGGCTACCTGTAACATGTTTGTATGTATGTATTGTGTCACAACCTCTGGTATGCCCAAATATGGGAGGGAGCATACTGCTTCCCTTTTCTGTCTTTCAGCTCACCCTAGGAGCCATCCAGGCAGAAAACCATTTTTTTATGTTGCCTTTGTTACATTTGTGTTGCATTTCTGCTGATAAATAAATAAAGGGAGACTAGTATAGATCTATTTCAAGCTATTTAGCTCTCATCAGCTAGCCATCGAAATATATATATATATACACACACACAATGCTTCAACAATGGAAACATACAAACAAAAAATGTTTTCCTTGAGAGATTCAGGATAACCATAATTCCAAATAAGTTGCTGTGTGTGTTTTTCCCCCCTAAAGATTAAATTAGAGCGTTGTTATGAAGTTCCAGCAGCACTATTTCATTATCACCTTTTAGAGTCTAACATTACTGTAATTGCGCAGAGATATTCTTTTGTGGGACATTGGCTGATGACCTTGATTTCTTTCCCCCCCTTTTTTCTATACAATTTGTGGATGCCCTGAACAGAGATTTCTCTAGTTATTTGGCAGCATTTACTTGTTGATACTGTTTGCAGCATATAGCAATAGAATCTCTGTTGCATTTCAGGGGTGGGTTTAATAAATGAATTTGTAGGGGTGTGTTCGCATTGCCAGGAGCACTTCCCCCCTCCCCAATGTCCAGAGATTTGAGATGCATAAAAACTAATGCAACTGCATACCTGCTTCCATTCAATTCCCTTTTCTTTGAAAACTATATTTGTGTCATAATTTCATAAGGTGATGCCCACAAGGCACACGTGTCATGAATTTCTTTCTAGATACCAGATAGACATTGCAGTACAGTGGTCCTGTGATTTGACATCTTTTTCTTACCAAAAACCCTTTCAATGGACCTCATTTTGTGGGTTCACCGACAAATGCATGCACGACAAAAGCGTGGCGAGAAAACCGCTACGTCAAAATCGCACCCACAACAGCGCGATGACAACAACGTACTATCCCTAAACCTAACCCTAACCCTTACCTTAGCCCTAATCGCGCTTTTGTCGGTGCGCTGTTGTCGGTGCGCTGTTGTGGGCGCGATTTCGACACAGCGGTTTTGTCATGCACGCATTTGTCGGGTCACGGTGTACTTTCTAGAGAGATTCTTGTACCTTTTGAATGTGATGTCTGATGCATTTAATCGGCTAGAGTAGGCATGCATCAGGCATCACATTCAAGAGATGCAGGAATCTCTCTAGAAAGTATGCAAAATGAGGTCCAGATGAAATTCAGAAAAGGTCTTTCCCTTAAATTTCGCCATTTAATGGGACTTAGGAAGCATACCTTTTATCAGGATTCCAAATAGCATCCAGAAATAAATCAGAGTCCAAGGCAAAGTATTGCTCAAAGTTAGCAATAGCAATAGCAGTTAGACTTCTATACCGCTTCATAGGGCTTTCAGCCCTCTCTAAGCGGTTTACAGAGTCAGCATATTGCCCCCAACAACAATCTGGGTCCTCATTTCACCCACCTCGGAAGGATGGAAGGCTGAGTCAACCTTGAGCCGGTGAGATTTGAACCGCTGACCTGCAGATAGCAGTCAGCTGAAGTGGCCTGCAGTACTGCACCCTAACCACTGCGCCACCTCGGCTCCTCAAAGTTCCAATGTATTAAGAGAGCCATGTTGGCACCTCTGGGAAAACCCAAATTTGAAAGCTTCCCGGTTTCCCCCACTTAGTTGAAAGTTCAAGATCTTGCCCCCACACCCACAAGTCCATCACATGGTCCAATCTTCCATTGCTATGCTGCCAGGTCCACCCATCCAGTTCCGGTTCAGGTGCAGAGGTGCAAAGACAAAGGATGACCTTGGCTTTCTAGAAAGAATTTTGTTATGGCTACATTGCATCTCACTCCTACAATCCCCCCCTCTCATTTTCCCACAATAGAAAATGCATAGTAGAATAATAGAAAGTGTGGCAGCCAAATAGCAATAGCAGTTAGACTTATATACCGCTTCATAGGGCTTTCAGCCCTCTCTAAGCGGTTTACAGAGTCAGCATATCGCCCCCAACAACAATCTGGGTCCTCATTTTACCTACCTCGGAAGGATGGAAGGCTGAGTCAACCTTGAGCCGGTGAGATTTGAACCGCTGAACTGCAGCTTAGCAGTCAGCTGAAGTGGCTGCAGTACTGCTCTCTAACCACTGCGCCACCTCGGCTCGCCAAAGATCCAAAGGAAAAGATGGCTGCAGACCTGGCACCTGTTCTATGGCAGCCCCTGTCCTATGAAAATACTCCTTCTTTTGAGATCTGACTGGACCCTATCATTTAACCTTCTGGAAAACAGTGAAGAGTTGGATTTCCCCCCAGGCATCAGGGGTGTGTGTGTATGAAGCTGGGTTTAAAAGAGAATGTTGTGATTTACATCTAGGAAGTTTTGTTATGGCACCAAGCTCTTCCCACCTCTGTTTTCATTATTGTACATTGCCCAGGGTTCTAGTTTTAAGATGGGATGCTGTACAAGTGTTTCAATAAACAAATGTATGCAGTTTGCCACCTTTTTAAGTGCACCAAAGTAATTTATTTATTTATTTATTTATTTATTAGACTTATATACCGCTTCATAGGGCTTTCAGCCCTCTCTAAGCGGTTTACAATTTTTTTAGCAAATTGAGTCAGCAACTTGCCCCCACAGTCCGGGTCCTCATTTCACCCACCTCGGAAGGATGGAAGGCTGAGTCGACCTTGAGCCGGTGAGATTTGAACCGCTGAACTGCAGATCACAATCAGCTAAAGTGGCTTGCACTACTGCACCCTAACCACTCTCTCTCTCTCTCTCTCTCTCTCTCTGTCTCTGTCTCTGTCTCTGTCTCTCTGACTGCAAGGCAGGGAAATATAGTAGTATAGAAAAAGCAGATGTCCCCTGGTCAGGTTTCCAATTGCAGAGACCCCCCAAAAGAAAATTTTTTGGAAAGTTGCGCAAGTTTTCTTGCTGCTCCGTGCAATAGGGACCAGGGATTTCTCTTGGCAACATATCCAGAGTTTATATTTAAGGAGGCATCAGCTTTCCATAGTGCCCCTGCCTGCATCTAGCAAATCAAAAACAAGCTAGTAGTTAAACCTGTTTTTCTAATGAGCCATATGAAATTATAAAGGCATGGTCTAGGTTCCGCCATTTGCTGCCATTGTATAAATGGGATTTCATGGGAAAGGGTTTTAAGGGAAACAAAAGCTGAGTTCTGTCTGTTCCAGCTTCTCAGCATGGGGTCAATTTAATCAGATGTTTTAGGGCAGGGGTCTCCAAACTTGGCAACTTTTAAGACCTGTGGACTACAACTCCCGGAATTTGCCCAGACAGCATGACAAGCTGAGGAAATCTGGGAGTTGAAGTCCACATGTCTTCAACTCGTCAAGTTTTCCCAACTTTAAGATGCATGGACTACCAACTCTCCAATTTGCCTGGGGAATTTTGAAAATTGAAGTCCATGTGCCTTCAAGTTGCCAAAGGTAGAAAACCCTGCTTTTAGTGTGTATTGTGTCATACCAAAAATTAGAAACTTGCCACTTATTTATTTTGCTTTTGGCTTTGTTTGGGGGTTTCTTAGCCTTTCTCCCCACACCTTACTTGGGGAAACACAAATGATCCAAACATTTGTGCTCGCAAGCCCATATTTAGCAGTTTCCGTGCTATTCTGTAGAGCAAGCTGTGTTGATGGCAGAGGAATTTCCACCTCCTCCAGCAAGCCTGCAAATTGTGCACTAGCTAATAAATGTCCTTGCCCCTGCTGTGACTTATGTGGGATCCTGTAGTATTTTTATTACAAGGGTGATCCCTCTTTTGGTAGCACGCAGTGCTACAGCTGGGACACCAAGGAGAATCTCTCTTTGTGAAGATGAACGGAGAATATGTTCCTCAGAACTACTATGCTTAATGAGGCTAAGGTTCTGGTATTAGGAGATGTTAATGAGCTGGAGCGTATAAACTAACTGCAGGAGAAATCCTTTTAATAGTAGCAACATTCAAAGAAAGAAAGGAAAAAAATCTTGGAAGTTGATTCATGACTTCCTGCATTTGAAACAGGGCAATTAGCCAAATAAATTTATCATGATTCCATTTGTCATGGTTCCACCACAAAACCGCGTTCGACTAAAGGGCGCTCGACGAAACCGCGTAGCTGACGTCATCACAGCGCGACAACAGCGTGGAGAAAAAAGCACGCTGTAAACGCTAAACCTAAAATTAACCCCTAAACCTAACCCCCCTAAACCTAATCCTAACCCTAAACCTAACCCTTAACCTAACGCTAAACCTAATCCTAACCCTTAACCTAACCCTAAACCTAACCCTTAACCTAACCCTAAACCTAACCCTAAACCTAACCCTTACCTTAACTTGAATCGGCTTGCTTTCAAAGCGCTATTTAAAGTGCCCTTCTTTCTCCGCGCTCGCTGTTGTCGCCCTGCTGATGACATCAGCGACGCGGTTTAATCGGGCGCGCTTTAGTCGAGCGCGGTTTTGTCGTGCCATGATTTGTCATAGACTTATATACCGCTTCACAGTACTTTACAGCCCTCTCTAAGTGGTTTACAGAATCAGCATATTGCCCCCCAACAATCTGAGTCCTCATGATGCTGTTGATTTTTTTAAAAAGGTTTCCATCAGGAGATAGAATAAATGCCTATAAATCTAGATTTATACCTGTGTTCCAAATAATCTGACTTGACACTGAACATTTCACGATTTTAAGTAGAAATATGCCACTGCTAGTTTTTTTAACCTTGTATCATGACTACCTATTTAAAATTATTATTTGTATGCATACCCATTTCCAATGATTTTATCCAGTTAAATTTTACTCTAAATCTTTACCAGAAAATTATGCCCTGAATTAGGCATTGTTGGATTATTTGAAAGTTTAGTTTTTGCACTGTTTTTTTTTTTTAGGGCAGAAAAAAAATCAATTTCATTTTAAAGGGACTGCCCAATAGTATTCCCTTTCTTGACCATTCCTAACCATGGCTGCATTCATATAATGCTGTATGTAACTCCTCTAACTTCTGATAGAATAGAATCAGTCAATTTTAAAGATCCAGAGATTGTAAGCCAAAGATGCTTAACCCTAGCAATTAATTAAAGTAGCTGTAATTCAAAATATAATTCTACATGTTATTAAATTAAACTGCTTTGTGGTGTGGAAAGCAATATAGGGTGGAGCCTGTTATCTATGGTCTTTCTATCAGCAGTTTTGCATATCTGTGAGTGGTTTAAGAGATCAGGCCGTGACCCGTCAAAACCGCGCTCGACTAAGCCGCGCCCGATTAAACCGTGTTGCTGACGTCATCAGCAGGGCGACAACAGCCAGCGCAGAGAAAGAAGGGCGCTTTAAATAGTGCTTTGAAAGCAAGCCGATTCAACTTAAGGTAAGGGTTAGGTTTAGGGTTAGCTTTAGGGTTAGGTTAAGGATTAGGGTTAGGTTAAGGATTAGGGTTAGGTTTAGGGTTAGGTTAAGGGTTAGGGTTAGGGTTAGGTTTAGGATTAGGTTTAGGGGGGTTAGGTTTAAGGGTTAATTTTAGGTTTAGGGTTTACAGTGTGCTTCTGTCTCCGCGCTGTTGTCGCCCTTTTGATGACGTCAGCGACGTGGTTTAGTCGGATGCGGTTTAGTCGAGCGCGGTTTTGTGGTGGAACCGATCAGGCTAATGTACATATCAAAGCTCCCATGTATCTTTGACTTGAGCCTTAATGCTTTTACTTTATTGTGTCCATATGTTAAGTATATTTTTAATGATAAGGCTGAGATTGCCTATGTAATGTATTTGGGCCTGCTTGATTAGTTATGGCTGATTTTATCAAATGAGTCTTGTTGCAAGGCTCCATCATATTGTATCCTTGTGGGTGTTGCTTCTATTTTGGGGCGAGGGAGGATTTGATTGGCTGGTAAAGGTGGGTCTCATATTGACTTCTCCAGGAGTACCTGGCTTTCACATTTCAGTGTAGGGTCCTCTTGATCATGTTGTTGAACAGAGGTGCTTCCTGCAGATCAAGTGTCTGTGTTCTGATGATTGTGGTGTCTGTAGCTGAAATAATTACCTTCTTTAAGAAACAGGTGTTAACTGGCATCTTTCCTTCATAGCAATAGCAATAGCAGTTAGACTTACATACCGCTTCATAGGGCTTTCAGCCCTCTCTAAGGGGTTTACAGAGTCAGCATATTGCCCCCAACAACAATCCGGGTCCTCATTTCACCCACCTCGGAAGGATGGACAGCTGAGTCAACCCTGAGCCAGTGAGATTTGAACAGCCGAACTGCAGAACTGCAGTCAGCTGAAGTAGCCTGCAGTGCTGCATTTAACCACTGCGCCACCTCGGCTTCATCATCGCCATGCGCCACCTCGGCTTCATCATCGGCATGCTTTCTTTTTCAGTCTAACAGTAGAGGTAGTCTTTGATTTACAACAGTTCAAAGTTACATCGGCGCTGAAAAATGTGACGGATGCCTTTTTTTCCACAGCTACGATCTTTGCAGCATCCCCATGATCATGCAATCAAAATTCAGATGTTTGGCAACTGGTTCATATTCATGACGGTTGCATGTCCCAATGTCATGGGATTGTGACCATTCATTTTGCGACCTTCTGTCAAGCAAAGTCAATGGAGAAGCCAGATTCATTTAAAAACTGACTTATCAACTGCAGTGATTCACTTAACAACTTTGGCAAGAAAAGTCATAAAACGGGGCAAAACTCCCTTAACAACTGAAATGTTGAGCTCAATTGTTGTCGTCAGTTAAGGACTACCTGTATAAACTAGGAGTTCCTCTAAACATTTTTAGAGAACACCAGAAGTGGTAGGCAAGCAAATCAAAAGGGCTTTTTAGCAATAGCAATAGCAGTTAGACTTATATACCGCTTCATAGGGCTTTCAGCCCTCTCTAAGCGGTTTACAGAGTCAGCATATCGCCCCCACAGTCTGGGTCCTCATTTCACCCACCTCGGAAGGATGGAAGGCTGAGTCAACCTTGAGCCGGTGAGATTTGAACCGCTGAACTGCAGATAACAGTCAGCTGAAGTGGCCAGCAGTACTGCACCCTAACCACTGCGCCACCTCGGCTCCTTTTTGTCAGGATAGATGATTTGACCTTCCTTCCATTGGCTATTATCTTCAGGGCCTAAGCTCTTTTTGCCATCAACAGCTGTTGGAGTCTGACTCTGGGGAAACTCCGTGACCTGACAAATGTGCGCCCGACAAATGCGCGCCCGACAAAACCACGCCGCGATGAAACAAACATCATAGTGGGATGCGAAAACAACCTTAGAGGTTAAGGTTAGGATTATAACATTGTTTTCGCATCCCACTATGTTTGTTTAGTCGCGGCGCAGTTTCGTCGGTGCGCATTTGTCGGGCGCGCATTTGTTGGTGAACCGGGAAACTCTCTAGTAAATGACAACTCAGTTCAGATAGTTAGAGTGAGAAAAAGAGGGTGAAGATAACCCCTCCCTAATAGTTCCCAGAATACTGGCTTCATGTACACAGTAAGTACTGTAGTTTGGCAAAATTGTGTCTATAGACCTGGAACAATAAGGAAATCTACTTGGAAGGTTCACTACATGCACTTCTTGGTTTTTAGGGTCTGACGCTATGACATAATTGGCTTTCCCTAGTCAAGTTGGCATTGTACGACAGTTCTACTGATTTGTTACCAAAGTGGTATTTGTGTCCACTACATTGTTGGAAAATAATAAAGTGCTGAATTACTTTAGCTCATACTGCAGATTGCAAATTTTATATCCCATTTAACAGAGCTTGCCATTCTAGAGGTCTCTAGAGCTTTGCAGGCTCTGCTTAAAAGCATTTTAAATAGTCATTGGGTGGTATAATGATTGAATCTCTCTTCTGTGCTATTAATATATCTAGAAATCTGGATTGGATATCAATTTTTGTACTAAATTACTGGCAGGTAGCCACATCAACTGAAATATGAGTGGTCACCTGTGTTAAAGGCTTCTTTGATGGCAATGTAATTCAGGTTTGTGACATTGTTCAGCAAAATCAAAATCCACTGACACTAAAATGACTTCCAAAGAAGGTTTCCTATTGTGGAACAAACTCTGTTTTAGTTCTTTCATTTTCAAATTTATTCTTTCCTTCATAGCGTATCTAATAATAAAGATCAGATCTATTTGATCGGATGGTTTTAAGCATCCATTACCACTTGCCTGGTGACAACTCTGCTCTCGATGGATTGCAAGCTTGATGATTTTATTTTGAACTGAAAGAAAAACTTAATATAATTAATTTCGTCTTCCACTTCTGCATAAAGTAGATGGATATTTTTGATTCTTGTAAAGGCTCTGTTATCCTCTGTTGCTTGCGGTACCAGTTAGCATTTCTTAGTTTCCCAATTGCTCATAGGTCTCTTGGATCTAAAGTTGTGTGACCCGACAAATGCGCGCACGCCAAAAGCGCGCTGACAAAACCGCGACGTTGAAATCGCGCCCACAAAAGCGCGATTAGAGTTAAGGTTAGGGTTATTACGTTGTTTTCGCGTTGTTTGTTGAAGGCACGCTTTTGATGGCGCACTGTGGTGGGCGTGATTTCGACATCACGGTTTTCTCACCGCGCTTTTGTCGGCGTGCTTTTGTCGTGCGCGCATTTGTCGGTGAACCCTAAAGTTGTATCCGCATCCTTAGTTTTGTCAAAAGTGAGATGCCACCTTTGGCATCCTAGCCACAGAAACAATTTGCGGTCCAACCCTTCTTTGAGGACTTCGAGGTTCAGTTGCAGAGCTACTTTGCAGCCCTGTCTGCATCACTCCAGAAATCCTTGTGGCATCTCTGTTGTTGATTTTTCCCCTTACCAGGAGCGAGAGGAAGTGAAGCCGCATTGGAGGAAGAGACCGCTTGGCAAAAGATATTCATTTGGTTTTGGCAAGGAGAGGAAAGGGGGAGGGGGGGCAAAAGGGTGATCTTAAAATGATGAATTCTGAGAAAAAGCTGGTTGTGTCATAGCTTTTGTGCAGGACAAGCACTCCTGTTTTTGACAGCCTTATTGTTCTCGGAACCGTACTTCTTTCTGAGAGAATTAATGTACTTTGAAAAGAGCCCGGGTGCTTGTTCAAAATGTCTCCGGATGACAAATTTAGCCAACATGGGAGAAAACATTTACAGATAGTTTGACCAGGGGACTGGCCTCAGTATCTCCTCAGCAGAAAAAAACACTGAGAAAGAAGGTAAATAAATGAAAAGAAAACAGGATGTATACATCTGAAGCGTTCTTTTCTTGTAGTCTTATTATCGTGCTTAACTTGGCTACTGAATGGGTCAATTTTTTTGAGTTCACACAGTATAATGTAAACTGACCCAATGAGTTGGATCCAAGTCAAAAAAAACAACCCATTAATAACCTCCAAACTAAGTTTGTCATTAAAATGCTTAGCAGTTAGGCAGATTCAGCCTTTAGGCATTTAGTATACCAGGGTGAGACAAATGGCGAATGTGTATGTTGCAACATCACAACTTAAATTCCATACCTTCGGTGCAAAAGCTTGCATTGTGATATCACAACACATTTTGCGATTTGGCAAAACTTTGGAATTGTTGCCGTGGTCTGTGCCTCCAAATCCTTATTGGATCTTCTCAAGGTGTGTTAATTGTTGTTGCGCTGTTTTAATTCACGAGAAGCTTGGATTATAAATTGGGGATCAAATAAATAACATTGATTTTACATGAATAGCTTAATACTTTGCAAATAATAATACTTTAAAACAATACCAAATAAAATGGAAAGCAAAACTTTCTTCAAACGATCACTGTATATAATTCAGTATACAATCAGCTCTGTTTCCTAATTGTGGTTCTACAGTGTGTCTGATTATATTTAAACTGTATTTTTAATTATTCTGTGGTTCAGTTTTGCAGACACTTTATTTTGATTTTATTACTGTGAACTGTCAAAAACTGTAGCAATGTGATGGGAAAAAAATGATCTAACAAAATTATAATTACAATTCTACAGATAACTTATACAATATGCTATTATATACAATGTAAGTAATGTATTTTTAAAGTACAAATAATGCAGCATACAGTAGCTTTTCAACTACTGTAAGAAACAGAGCCTAAGGAGGCGTACAGCAGAGAAAAAATACGCAACATTTTAACTAAAACATTACAAAGTAGAATTAATATCATAATTATCGATGCAAAAGTTTGAATGTAAGAATCTTTTGTCAGTTTTAACGCTTGTTGCACTGAATTATTATGAATGGAAAATGATTATGTTTAAAATGTATTGACACATGGAAAACAATTAAACTATGGTTCTATTTTATTGTAAGATTTTTAAATTTTCTACTAAAATGTCAAATAGTAGCAGTAATCAGGTTGGTTAATTTTGCCTGGGAAAATGTTTAATTTCAGCTTCTAAATGTTTGTATGTGTGTGTATATACTCTGTGTGTGAGAGAGAGAGAAGGAGGGAGGGACCATAAAACAACCTATATAATTATTTTAACAAATATGTAATAAACATGCAGATACAGAGAATTTAATACAAATGAAAGTCCTCTGCATCTTGAAAATCTTAGTTGCCAGATCTGTATCCTCCAGTTCTAGCATTGTTCTACATTTTTTGTCACCCACTTCTGATGACGGATTCAAGGATAAAGATCGCGTTTAATTTGGAATTCCTTTACCTTAGCAGTGAATTTTATTTCTTAAGCACCAACCGTTCCTGCTTAGGTAGCTGTTGTGACTCAGCAGAAATTGCTGTGAATTGAGTCGGGATGCAGGAATATTGCTCCAGCTGTTGCTCGTTAGTGTGGTCTTCTGGAGATAAAAGGAATGATGGTGCCACGCCCTGGTTGCAGAAGTCAACGTTCGTTCGTGGTTTGTCTTTCATCAGTCGTGGTTTGTTTGTGAGAGGCACTTGGATAAGTGATTTGCTTTCTGTAACCCTGATTTCAAGAGACACTTGGATAAGTGATTTGCTTTCTTTCTGTAAACCTGGTTTTGCTGTAAGAGCTCTTTGTTTTTGCATTCTGCTGTGTAACCTTTTTGCCAGAGACATTATTTATGTTTATTTTGGGCTCGCAGCCAGCGTGAGCCAGGACTGATAAAGTTATTTCCTTTTAAGTCTGTCTGACTGTCGTCTGTGAACAAGCGAAGAAGGGGGGTCAGAACAGGTAGCTAAATAATTTTATTTGTTCACAAGTGCCTACCAGGCTGGAGATTGGAAGTCCATGAATTCTAGTCCCATCTTAGACATGAAGCCACCTGGGTGGCCTTGGGCCAGCCAAACACTCTCAGCCATTAGGGAAGAGGCAAATTAAACCTTTTCCCAAAAGCCTTGCCAAGAAAACTTTAGGGATTTGTCCAGGAAGTCACCAGTCAAGACTTGACACAAAAGTACAAACAAATCCTTCCAAGGAAGTATATCCAGCTTTCCTAAATCTGAAATCTTGTGGAATAAATTACAGAGGGCAGTCTAGGCAGTCGTGAGGAATCAACCCTGGAAGACACCAACCGCCCCCCCCATCTACCTTTAAACTTGGACACTAATGTGTTGTGGCCCGGCAGGAGCCGTTGGAGCTGCCGCCAGACTCCGACAGCGAGGGGTCTTATGAGTCGGCCCTGGAGGAGGTGGAGGACCCTGGACAGGGTTCCGACTCCGAGCAGGGCGCAGAGAGATTGGTTGGCCACCGGGTGGTGCCTGAGCCTTGGATCAGTGGGGAGGAGACAAGAGTGAGTGATCCAGAAAACACCTGTGAGTTGTTCCGGGATGCACGCCTTTGAAGGGCTACTCGGCGTCAAGAAAAAACTAACAGGTGTAATTACAAGAGGTGATTACGCTCAACTGATGCTCATTAAGATCATCTCCCGATTATAAAAGAGATTGCTTGTGCCACGCCCTTCTTGCAGAAGTCAACGTTAGGGACTAACGAGAAACAAACTTGGCAGGCTGGATTGCTGCCAGAGTTTGTTTGCATTGCTGCCAAGTTTTGTAGGACTTGCTGCCAGAGTGCTTATCTCTTTGTTTATGTGGCTTGCAGCCAACAAGAGTCTGGACTGATTAAAAGAAACATTCTCCTTTACGTTGGTTTCGGTTTTCGTTCCTGGACGGAGGAGGGGGGTCAGAACACTAATGTATGACCTAATAATATATAGGAAAAAGTTTGGAATGTGTTCTTCTGTTCCCCAAGAAAAATTCTATTCCACTCCCCCATCCGACCCAAGCAATTTGTAGGCTAAAAAGCATCACTTGTAGGATATTTTTCAAAGATATCAGTTGAAGGTACAATCTGGATACTTGAGAGACCGCCTTCTGCCAATTACATCCCTGCGACCAATAAGATCTCATAGATTAGGCCTCCTCCGTATCCCATCGGCCAGCCAATGTCGGCTGGCAACTACAAGGAGGAGGGCCTTCTCAGCAGTAGCCCCGACCCTTTGGAACGAGCTCCCCGTGGAGATTCGTACCCTCTCCACCGTACAAGCCTTCCGCATAGCCTTGAAGAACTGGCTCGCCCGTCAGGCCTGGGGATAAGGATAGTCACCCCTCCCGAATGATGAATGTATGTTGCCTACTATTTTATTATATGTTTCTATCTTGATGTCTGTATTCCCCCTTCCCTGTTTTATGTGAGCCGCCCTGAGTCCCCTCAGGGAAAAGGGCGGCCTACAAATATTAATAAAATTGAAAAAAATTGAAATTGAAATCTAAAAACAAGCTTTTGTTTGAAAAGAAAATCTGGATTTAGATTCTCGTCACGAGGAGATAAGAGACTTTAATCTTGGTTTTTTGCTACAAACACGGACTAGGTTGAGGAACTCCATATCTGCTATTGATTATTTTTAAAATGCGTAATATAATAGCAGTTAGACTTATATACCGCTTCATAGGGCTTTCAGCCCTCTCTAAGCGGTTTACAGAGTCAGCATATTGCCCCCAACAACAATCTGGGTCCTCATTTTACCCACCTCGGAAGGATGGAAGGCTGAGTCAACCCTGAGCCGGTGAGATTTGAACAGCCGAACTGCAGAACTGCAGTCAGCTGAAGTAGCCTGCAGTGCTGCATTCAACCACTGCGCCACCTCGGCTCTAATCATTTATAATGACTGCTTATAAAAATGTTTCCTTATTGAGTTTGTTTCCTAGGCAGGCTGAAAAGATTCTTAATTTAGGCATTTGGGACCGAGCCTCCAGTTATGCAAAAGATGAATATTTCCTGTCAGTTGTGGGACTTGTAGGTGATAGCTCTTATCCAGTTCGACCTGACCAAGATTGACGTAATAATGCTGTAGGAAAATAATGCCGAGCAGAAGCTAAGCCATGGGGAGAGGGAAATGTATTTGGCAAAGACGGTGAGGATTCCTGTTGTAAAATAACGTGGCAGATGGTACTCAGTTCAAAACTCCAGGGTGGTTCCTGCTTGGGGCTGTGAATGTTGCAAGGGACAACTCTGAGTGAAATACTTCATTTAGATATTAGCTGTTTTGTTTTATCATTTATTATACAGTGATGTGTAGGCCAATTAACATGTTACATTTTAGTTTGGGGAATGCCATTGCTATCTTCGGTTTGATTATATGCACTGTCAGGCTGTAGCACAGGAGTCTGGCATATGCCATCCTCAAACAAGCACACTGAGTGTATTACAGAGACACATTTACGCTGTTTTCACGATTACCTAGCAATTGAAGCAACAAATTGTGACCTAAAATTAATACGTTTTTCAATAGAGAGGTTAGAAAGCTGAATTAGGTAGCGTTATATGCTTTACATTGTGCCATCATCCCAGTTTTAACTAGGCAGAATGATGTAGCCACCCTTTATTATATATAGAAATATCAAGAATTGTCTGAAATGTGCCTATGGAGATTCTCAGTCAGCCAGGTCATGGTTGTCCCAAAGCAGAGGTGGGTTCCTACCAGGTTCGCACCAGTTCGGTAGAACCGGTTCGTCAAATCTACCAAACCGGTTAGAAGAGGTTTCACCAGTGGACCCGGAAAGCAGGCCACACCTACAGAAGAGGTTCCAAAAATTTTTGAAACCCACCACTGACACACACACACACAGAGAGAGAGAGAGAGAGAGAGAGAGACTCACACAGAGAGAGAAAGAGAAAGAAAGGAAGAAAGAAAGAAAGAAAGAAAGAAAAAAAGAAAGAAAAAGTGAGAGAGAGATGAAAGAACAAAAGGAAAAAGGGACAGAGAGACAAAAGGAAGGAAAGAGAGAGAGAGAGAGAGAGAGAACACATGGCCGGCAAGCCACTCCCACCAGGTCACATGGCCGGCAAGCCACTCCCACAAAGGAGGCCACACCCACAGAGTAGGTTCGAAAAAAATTTGAAACCCACCACTTTCCCAAAGGTACTTTTTAAAAAGGAAACTGGACTGTCTTTGTTTTAACTTGAAGACATTTTGCTTTTCATCCAGGAAGCGAAAGGGAACTGAAGAAGATTCTTGGATGAAACGCAAAATGTCTTTAAAAGAAAAAAAAAAAAGAAAGTTCAGTTGCCTTTTGAAAAAACTCTTCGGGATGCCTGAAATATGTTTCCCTTTCTTTTTGTTTTTTGTTTATATATAGATGTAATTCCTTTCTCCACTCTGCTGACAAAAGGAATATGCAGTTCATATTGTAGTTCATATTGAGTTATTATAATAGTTTGCAGTTTCTTCTACTACTGGCTGTTTCTGTGGTGAAACTACACAAATCTTAATTTTATTTTCAAGAAAAGCAGATGATCTTAACCTGTTTTGACTGAACTGATGACATGCAGTTGGTTAAAGTGGTTGCGGATAGTGTTGGCAGATAAGAGAATAATCACGGTTGTTTATTTTATATTTATGTTTCTCTAAATTAGTCTTTTTAAGATACTTATCCCATATTTTTATGTAAGATGAGATGAGCACGTACATGAGTTGTGGGGGAGATTGTTGGCAACTGATCTTTTCCCGGATTAAGAGACCACACAGTGCCAAATTGGATGGGGAACAGGTTCAGGGTAACAACATCCTATAAATAGCAATAGCAGTTAGACTTATATACCGCTTCATAGGGCTTTCAGCCCTCTCTAAGCGGTTTACAGAGTCAGCATATCGCCCCCAACAACAATCCGGGTCCTCATTTCACCCACCTCGGAAGGATGGAAGGCTGAGTCAACCCTGAGCCGGTGAGATTTGAACAACCGAACTGCAGAACTGCAGTCAGCTGAAGTAGCCTGCAGTGCTGCATTTAACCACTGCGCCACCTCGGTTCTTAAAATTTATGAGTTAGGACCTCGGCTCGGTTAAAGGATTGAGCTAGTTTGGATTTCACTTTCTTGTCTTTGGGCTTATGCCTGACAACATGCCTATATTTACGAATCTGCCCAGACAGCTGAATTGTAGGTATCTTGCAGGGATGTGCAGTCAGGGGAGGCAGTGCCTCACCGCTGTCATCATGAAAAGAAAAGAAAAATTAAAAGGAAAAAGGCTGAGGTAGTTGCTGCCAGAGTCACAGTGGATGACTCTGCTTAGTGCTTAACTGTTTAAAAAAGCCTCTAAAAAAGTTCCCTCTACAGGAGGAGGCGGAAGAACCACGTGCCTCATTTAGTCTATCCTTATGATCACTCGAGCAGAGTTAAGCAAGGGTTAAAAGGCGAAAAATTCCTTATATAGATGAGGCACTTGGTTCTCTCACCTCCTCCTGTAGAGGGCGCTTTTTTAGAGGCTTTTTTAAACAGTTAAGCAGAGTCATCCATTGGAGGCTCTGGCAGCAGCTAACCCAGCCTGACCTCAGCAGCTCTTGCCTTTTTCCTTCTACATTTTTACATTTTCATCATGGCAGGCAAGAGCAGAGTTGAAATCCTCTGTGAAACAGCTGGAAAAGGTATGTGGGCCGGAGGGAAGGGGAGGAATTCAAAATTAATGTAATTTGTAAGTAATTGTATTGTAAGTTTAAGGTTTTAAGGTTTAAGGTTTATTACAATTTATAGGCTGCCCTTTTCCCTGAGGGGACTCAGGGCGGCTTACATAGGATCAGGGGAGGGAAATACAAACAATGACATAGACAAACATAGAGTAAAATAATAACCAACATTCATTCATCATTCGGGAGGGGCGATTATCTTTGTCCCCAGGCCTGACGGGCTAGCCAGGTCTTAAGGGCTATGCGGAAGGCCTGGACGGTGGTGAGGGTACGAATCTCCACGGGGAGCTCGTTCCAAAGGGTCGGAGCTACTACAGAAAAGGCTCTCCTCCTTGTAGTTGCCAGCCGGCACTGGCTGGCAGATGGAATTCGGAGGAGGCTCAATCTGTGAGATCTAATTGGTCGCAGGGAGGTAATTGGCAGAAGGCGGTCTCTCTCAAGTAAGTAATTTGTGTGTGTCTGTGTGTGTTTTACCTGCCTCTGCTGGCACATGGGCTGGCCCTTATTTTTATGTTTCGGAACCATTCCCATAAATAAACACATTTATTGGGCAGTAGGAAATCCCTCATCTGGGAAGTGTCTGAGTTGAATTTGGCAACCCACAACTGTTAAAGCAAGGAGGCTGACCATTCAGCAGGCATGTTTATAATCATTTTTCCGTTTCCTGTCTAAGGGGAACCACTTTAAGTGTGGGGTGTCTTCATTAATATAATCTGTCCCTTTCTCCTTTTGATGCTATTTTGTAGGAGAGTGGAAAAAGATGGGTTCTCCCTTGGTGTGGTAGAACCCTTCCAAAAGCCCCAGCGCTGTGTCTGACATAGAGGTGTCCTGCATCTATGTCAGACACAGCAGCGGGGTGTCCGAAAGCCCCCGCGCTGTGTCCACCATAGAGGCATACCACATCTATGGCGGACACAGCAGTGGAGTGTCCGAAAGCTCCGGCACTGTGTCCGCCATAGATGCAGGACACCTCTGTCGGACACAGTGGCGGGTGTCCGAACACCCTGCCGCTGTGTCCGACATAGGGCGGCTTTTGCCTGCTTGCCTCACCAGCCATAAACCTCACTGCACGTCGCTGGTATCTTGTCATTTTATCAGAACAACTGTTAACAGTTACGGTAGATGGGCCCATTTAGTGTTTACCATTAACCTGCTTGGCAGATGTTGAGCTAAGTCAGTGTTAACACAGTCCTAAGGATTTAGCTGGATGTTGGAAATTTATGTACAAAATACCTATTGTGGGAAATACAAATTTTGGACAGTTTTTTTACATTAATACTTGAGCTTGACTTTCCAGAATATTTGTTCTGTGTGTTCTGCTTCTATTGATTTGTGAGTTCTTGCAGTCTTGTTTGTATCCCAAAAATTACAGGTGGATTGCTAGAGCTGCCTGTGATGAATAAAATTTACTGTTGTTGACTTGTATGGATGCATAACCTAGCAAATTGTTAACTGGTCTGTAAAACTTTAACAAGTAATTTGGGAAGGTTTGCATCTTAAATGATCCCAGAATTCCTCCAAATTATCCGCCCTTCCTCCCAGCATTTCAATACAGTTCTCTTCCTGCCTCATAAAATAATTTATGCAAAGCACAACCAGTTTAAAAATTGTTGTAATAATAAGCAAGGTGATTTGTTATGTTTACTATTCTTTAAACTCCCCCTAGCACTGAGCTTTGGTACATAAGCACATTAATGCCTTAAAGTTAGGCTACGATAGATTTCTCTGGGATGTTAATCTTACACCCGGTAAGAGCTAGCAGATTGAATCCTTCTAAATTGTTTTAAATTTTGCAAACTATTCCCTGGAATAATTAATTACAGAATTATAGATTTGAAGAATACTGAAAATGCATAGAGATCTTAAAATATCTAACTGTCTATGAAAAAAACCATTGCCAGATGCACTTGGAGATCCAGTGAGAAAAGTTTAGTTAAAAATATTTTAATAGCTTAATAAATCTATCTATTAGGATTTGTTAAAACTGAACAATTGAAAAGTCATTAAAATGAAACATAGTTTCTAAAATCTTGCTTGTATAATGTTTTAGCTAAGATACACCAGGATTTCTAATCTGATATCACAGGAAAAATCACAGATGAAAGAAAGGTCAATTTCTTCTTCTTTTTTTCTTTCTTTTTTTAATAAACTTGAAGTTTATTGAAATGAAATACTTCCTTCTTGTGGTTGTGGAAGCCTTTGATGGAACAATTTTCTATTAGAGATTTAGTAGAGTTTTTTATGTAATTCAGTAGAGACAAACCTGTGAGTTAATTCTGTTTTGATCAAATCGGAAGATATTTTTTTTTTTAATTTTACCCCTTGACTTGGTACAGTAGAAGATTTTTGAAATGTAGCATTCCAACTAATATTTCTGTTACTTAGTTCATGAAGGATAAGATGATTGCACAGAGGATTTGCCTAAAGGAGTTTTCACAGGAAAACACCTGCCATCTAGGCGGAGAGAGCATCCAGGAATGGGTTGACTTCTTCTGCAAGCTAATTGGACTGAGTCTGTCGAAGCTTCTAAGTCACTCCTCTGTTGATAGGGTTTTTCCGTTTTTCGACTCAGTAGTCAGCTTGGACAGACGTATCAAAATTCCCTCCTTTTGGAATTCCTGGATCAACTATCATTTAATATAAAATCGGACTTTTCAACTGTAAGTAAGCGTCTCTGA
The DNA here is from genome assembly GCF_009769535.1 of Thamnophis elegans. Taxonomy (NCBI): domain Eukaryota; kingdom Metazoa; phylum Chordata; class Lepidosauria; order Squamata; family Natricidae; genus Thamnophis; species Thamnophis elegans. The sequence goes on from NC_045550.1 coordinate 5,926,360, forward strand.
CTCCCAGTAGCGTGGTAGAATCGTGGTGCCTCCTTTGAAGGCATGAACTTCGGTTCTGAGAGTTAAAACAAGCCTCAGAGACTCACGCCATTTTTAAACTGTCACAAGTGACAGGGGGCCATCGCTTGAACCGCCCAGGCCTAGAAAGAGTTCTTCGCTTGACATTTGACAACCAGGGGCTTGGCAGGCTTCAGAAGCCTCGAGCTTCACTGGAGCCCAGCGAATCTTATCGCTACAGTCAGAAACCTCGTGCTTCACCCGGTGCTCGAAAAAGCGGCATTGCAGACTTCAGAAGCTTCGCACTTCACCCAGCACTCAATTTGGTGGGCGGTGTGGCCGCAGGAGTCTTGTGCTCCGCTTTCTCATCGACTGTCTGTGTACTTTGCCACTCCGCTTAATAACGCCGCATTCAACCCAGCGACAGATTGGCCACCTAAAATTCGATCCGACTTTCTTTTTGCTGCCCGCGTCTGCAGTATTACAGGAACTATTGCACTCCATTAGCACCCGTGGCCGTTACCACTTGCCGCCAACATTACTTTAAATCAGATAGGAGCCTTTGATCCCAATTAGAGCCATGGGCAGCTGGTCCCATGAATATTAGTGCTCCACCATTAGCGCCCATATCACGCTTGTTTGCATAGCTAATTATGACAGAGGATCACTCGACTGAAAGGAGAGCTAACCCTGATAACAGTGAGCCAGAGGAGTTAGCAGCTCCAAAGGCGGTGCCTGAGGCGGCAGCAGGCACTTCAAAGCAAAGCTCTAGGACTACAGAGAGGACTGGCACAGGTTCTAAGCGTTCCAAAGCAGTTGAGAGAGATGAGCGCAGAAGAGACAGAGCTTTAGCAAAGATATGTGAGAAATTTAACCAAAAAAGTGTCCTTAGGTCAGACAGGCGAGAGACAAGCAGCACCAGCAGATTGCCTTCCTTTAGTCTATCTCCAGGGGGAGCTGGAGATCATTCTTCTCCAACCAATTCCTTACTGCCCATTAGCAGAGCTGGTCTATAGGGTCTACAGAAGTTTCTGAAAAGCCTTTTGAGCTGCTAAGGATGGCGCCTGAGGCCACCTTTACTCCCACCTCAGCTGGCCTAAGACCAGAAATGAGGACAGGCCTAGTAGACCCTGTTAACATGCAGACTATGCCTGGCTCCTTCTCACACCCTGCAGAAGAAGTGGCATATCTTGGACATCAGGAGGACTCTCCGGATATACATAAAGAAGACCTCCTCCTTTAGAAAACCAGAGTCGCTTTTTCTGTCTTTCCAACCTCCTTCCTTGGGCAAGAAAGTAACAAGTTCCATGATTGGTCAGTGGCTGAGGGGTGCATCGCCAAAACCTACGACCTGCAGGGCATTTCATTCTACCAGAAGCACAGCCATGATGGCATCGTGGGCAATGCATCATTGGAAGAAGTCAGTCGAGCAGCTGAGTGGTCCTCTACCCCCACTTTCATCAGGCCGGACAGCTTTCCCTCGGCCGAAGCAGCGTTTGGCCGATGGGTGCTGCAGAGTGTCCTTAAGGAAAGGGAAACTTTGGACCAGACTGCGGCCCCACCCGTAAGGACAAGCCAGCTTTGGTATGTCCCATTCCTGGATGCTATTTCCACCTAGATGGGGAAGGGGCATTGTCTTGCCAGCCCCACCCTAGGACCGTCTAGTCATCTATCAAGGAGGAAGGACCTTACAGCTTAACACCAGATCATTGGTCAGTGAGGGAACCATATTGTAACTAGACACGTCTGTCATTGCACCTTTGCAAAAAAGCTGGGAATCCCTAGCAACAGAGGAGTGATTAACAGTTTTGACACATTCAGTCCAATCAGTGTGAAGTACCCGTGGTTCGCCCATGAGGCCAGTGTTGAGAAAAGACACGGACACAAGCTTTCTCGGGATGGAGCGACCCAGATTGGGGGTCTGGGAACCCCTTTTATTGAGATAGGACAAAGGCAGGAGGAGCAATAGCATGTGATTTAAGACAGCCTGTCAAACTACAATTGCTAATCTACTGCTCAGGGAAGTTCTGTCTATATATGGTCATATCCTGGTCAGGATGTTTTATCTTTTGGGACTTGTTTTTTCCTGTGTGGTTCAGCGTGGCTGCGCATGCCCTGTTATGCACTGGGCCATGGGTGACCGCCACACCTACACAAGGAGTTATATGACAACAAATCAGCTTGCATATGAGGCCAACCCATTCCTGGATGCTATCTCCATCTTATGAGATGCAGTGTATTAGGTAAGACCAATGGCCCCTTGCCCCTCCATCTTACGAGATGTGGTGTATTAGGTAAGACCAATGCCCCTTCTCCCCTCTCAACTGGAGAACACAGGGTGTTCTCCAGTTGAAAGACTTAGTTAGTTAAATTAATGTGATTAGGATCAGGTGTTCCAAGCTTATTTTTTGTTATAATCTGTACAGTTTCATTATTAACAAAAGAACTTAATCTCACTGCCTGCACAAGTTAAATGAGATTGTTTGGGAAAAGCCTGATTTGGAGCTGTTAAAAGAGTAATATTTTAGACCAATAGAGAAGTTAAACTACTGGAGGGAAAATTGCTTTTGTCTCTGCCTTTGTTTATTGAGTTATTGCCCTTGACTTGTTCAAAAAATTTCAAGGAGGATGAGAAGAGAATAAACTCTCTCTTTAGAGAGAGCTGAGGTGGCGCAGTGGTTAGAGTGCAGTACTTCAGGCCACTTCAGCTGACTGCTATCTGCAGTTCGGCGGTTCAGATCTCACCGGCTCAAGGTTGACTCAGCCTTCCATCCTTCCGAGGTGGGTGAAATGAGGACCCATACTGTGGGGGCGATATGCTGACTCTGTAAACCGCTTAGAGAGGGCTGAAAGCCCTATGAAGCGGTATATAAGTCTAACTGCTATTGCTAACTACCCAAAAGCCAAATCTATATTTTTAGGACATTAATACAAATTTTCAACAAAAGAGTCCAACTTATTTTGGGCCTAGGAAAAATACCCTTGCATTGTAGAACTTTAGTAGAGGGTATAGGGATAGTCTAGGTGAAGAGAGCCAATGTAAATTGCTGTCTCATCTTGGCACGCCTTGATTCTCCCAGAAGCAGGATTCTGTACAACCCACATAGAAAGCTGTTCTTCATAGTCCATATAAATGTTCTTTCTACTAGGGTTGACAGCTGGCCGATATGCATACATTCCCTATGAAGATTGAGTATGTATCTGCTGCTCCAATATAGAGGTTGTGTCTGTTTCACATATCCTTTTAAAGTGCCCATAGTAATGCACTGTCAATCAGACCTAATAGGCCGACTCTTTAATCTGAAAAAAATCCACTCATGATGAGGCCATTGAGATATTCTTATTAAATGACCGACAACCAGTAGCAAAAAAATTATTTTAGCAATAGCAATAGCAGTTAGACTTATATACTGCTTCATAGGGCTTTCAGCCCGCTCTAAGCGGTTTACAGAGTCAGCATATCGCCCCCACAGTCTGGGTCCTCATTTCACCCACCTCGGAAGGATGGAAGGCTGAGTCAACCTTGAGCCGGTGAGATTAGAACCGCTGAACTGCAGATAACAGTCAGCTGAAGTGGCCTGCAGTGCTGCACCCTAACCACTGCGCCACCTCGGCTCTTACACTTATAAAAATCATTTAGTCCCTTCTGTGCAATGTTAACTTCTTCTATTTATATATGAATGTACTATATACTTAGATATGCATTGTATTAATGCTGTGCTTTTTAAACAGTGTAACTTAAGTCTTAGATGGCAAAATAGCTTTTCCACAGAAATTGCTGGATAGAATCCTTGGAAGTCGTACATAGAGGATTTGTATTTCTGCTTGCTTATTACTTTCTTTTGTTTAGGTTTAGCAATATCAATAGCATGGCTTAGACAATAAATTCATTTTTTTCTCTTGTCTGCCACTTTGGAAAAAGCAACTCACTGGATGGAAAAACACCCAAACAGGCTATTTGCTGATTAAGATCTATGGCGAAAAAATAAAACTAAGTACAATAATGGTAAATGCATGACATAATCAAAACAGAAAGAAATGGAAAATATTAGTCTTTTTTTTCTAGCTTTACGCTGTAGTACAGTGATTTTTACTTCTACTATTTTAAGAGCCTCTTTTTAAGCATCACTAAATATGCTCAAGCTAGCCACCCCCTCAGTAAATACCAACCTACTCTGATTTCAAGCCGTCTGAAAAGATTAAGAGCTAGCTAATTCCCATGTTAGTTTTGGGTATGATAAATTCACTCCAAGTCATTTTTCCACCCGATTGATATTCGGGCTCTCTATGATAAACACCAAGCACCATGTGAATGCACATGCGAATTATGTTTAGATTACACAGAACGGACACGATCAAATTACCAATATGATGATTTTAGCAAGTTCAAACTAAACTCTTTTTGGCTCTTAAAGATTGGTAAATGCCATTCATTGGCTCTGTATTACAATTCCGCCACATTTTGCTAATGAAATCCAGTTGTCAGGAAGCAGCTTTTCTTAAATACGTCTTGAAATATTAAATATAACTGAAGTTTTGATTTAGAAAACACTGTTTTGTTTTTTTGTAGGAGAAGTGTTAAATGCAAAGAATGTCAAGTTGCAACTATGAAAGGGGCAAACTAGAGATTCAGAAGAATTGTTGTATGATTGGATTAGGGTTGGAGATAAAGCTCTTTTCCTTACTTTTGGGAAGATTCTGGATTTTCACTCCCTCGGGCTTGGCGTCTCCACTACAAGTATATATTTTTATTCAGCATTAACTTCAACAGAAGCTACAATAATAAACATAATGAATGGGATCTTATTTTCTTGATGTTTTTGGCAAGATTATGCAAGTTTTCTGGAGGATCCCTCCTTTATTTCTGAAACAATGATTATTTTGAAACTTGAGAGATGTAAAAAAGAAAGCGGAAATGACTAATTTATGACACAGTGATGTTTTGGGGACAAACCTATAGTTAGATTTAAAAACACAGTAAAGTGCAGGCAAAACCTGGACAATGTTTATTGTACAATTATGTTGCCAGCTTTCTCAAAGAAACCAACAACTCCTAAATATAAGGGTGATTAATTTTAGGGGATATAATTAAATCTACTTTAAATGGGGCTAATTTCTCTAGGTAGCTCTTGGTATTTGCCCCTGGCTGACTTAATGTACTTGATTTGATTTTGGTGTGTGTTGCCATTACTTGTTTACCGTATTTTTCTGTCTATAAGATGCACTCTCCCCCCCCTCCCCAAGGTGGGTGGAAATGTCTGTGTGACTGAATGTTGCTGAAGACCCACTGGCCCCCACCCTTCAGTTGTTTTCTGCCTCCGCATGCCCCATTTTCGGCCTCCATGGTGAGATATCGCTGCCACCGTCTAGAACAGGCAAAAAAATAGGGCATGCAGAGGCCAAAAATGTGGTGCGCAGAGGCAGCGATAGGCGGCAGCAATGGAACAGCTGATCAGCAGTATTCCGGGGGGGGGGGGTTGATCCAACCGCCAATCATCTGCTCACGCTAAGTTAAGCTGTGATAACGTGCTGAAGCTGACCTGCTGTTTGCTACAAGGATGCTAGCCAGATGAATACCGGTGGATGCTGGGAGGCAGAGGCAGATTTTTTTCCCTTCTTTTCCTCCCCAAAAGCTAGGTGGGTCTTATGGTGTGGAGCGCCTTACAGTGCGTCAGTGGCTAAGACACTGAGCTTGTCGATCAGAAAGGCCAGTGGTTCGAATCCCTAGTAAGGTCTCCTGTGTGAACAGGGGATTGGACTAGACAATCTCCAAGGTCCCTTCCAACTCTGTTACTATTTATTGTATATTTATATAGCCACCCATCTCAAGGTTTTGTGACCCCAGGCGGGATTCAATAAAAACAGCCAAAAACTAACCAAAAAACCAGCAATTAAAACACAATTAACCCAATCAATACTCAAGGACAAATCACTTGTAACTCACCAGGTACCCATCTGATTTTACTTTCCTCCTTATTATTTAAAAAAAAAACCAGGAGTGCTATAAAAGAAAATACAATTTCCCCCCAATATCTTTGAGTTCCCATACACAGTATCATCATTCTTAGAAAGTAAAAACAAAAGCTTGGGTAGTGCTTGATAATTTGATTTGAGAAAAAAAAGACAGAAATCAACTAAAGTGAAAAAGAAGGTGGGATGCAACCAATTCTACCAGTTTTCCTTTTGGCAAATATATGCTTTATTATTCCTAATTTCAGCCTCGTTAACAGTTTTGTGAGAGCACCCATTTTCATGCCCTCAAAAGTTTAAATGCGCCCTCTGGTCCCCTAAAATTGGACAACCGTGACTGAAATTAAACGAAGGTTAATGAATTTAATAAATACTGTAGCTGTTAACATTTCATATTAGCACAGGAACTTTAGAGTGCATTGAATCGAGCTTTCATTCCTGCTGAAATGCATAGCAACCCATCCAGTGATTTCTAAGATATGACTGTTGCATTTGGTAAGATTAGAAATGTAGGTATATGTACTGAATTTACAGCGGTAGAGACTAATTTGGTTCTGCACTTAATAACGGCAGCAAGACTGTTGGTGGCACAATACTGGAAGAAGGAAGACTTGCCTACAACTCAAGAATGGACATTGAAAGTCACAAACCTAGCCGAGATGGCTAAAATATCGGCATATCTTAAAGACCACTCAAATGAGAGATACAAACGAGACTGGAAAAAATGGATTGACTATATACAAAACAAATACGGGACTAAGAAATTCCAGATAGCCTATGCTTAAGATCAGGAATAATCTAAACTGCTTAAAGTTAGTGCAACAGGAAGAAGCTGAGTTCAATGCAGGGATGTTATTAACTTCTTTTTTTTATTTCCTTTGTCTTAATATATTTTAGACTGTATTAGTTAAAAACCTATACCGTGTACGGGCTCTGGGAAGTCGGGGGGGAGGGAGGTGGGGTTGTTAGGGGGGAGGGGGGATATATAGTATGTGTTAGATTTTATAGTAACGCGATTGCACTTGTATACTGTTGCTCTTTAATTTCACTGTAAAAATAGGACAAGCTGAATATACTAATAGATAGTAGAAATACACCGAAGGGAGGAGTAGAGGGTTAGAAGAAAGAGGGGTAGAGAGGGTGGGAGAGAGGACGGGAGGGAAGGTGAGAAGGAAGGGAGGGAGTGTATCGGGAGAGAGGAGTGATAGAGGGGGAGGGGAAGTAGGGTAGAGGGGAATGTTGGAGGGAAGAAGGAAAGTTGGAGGGGGGCGAAAGAAAGGGTATATGGAGGGTCGAAGTGGTACATTGGGTTTGTATTTTGGGGGGTATTGTTGACAAGAGGAATGGCTGTGTTTATTGTTTAATGTTATATGGCCCCGGTTATGCACAGTATATATGTGACTGTACGAAATGAAAATGGAAAAAATAAAATAAAAACACATTTACAATCTAGAAATGTAAATGCTGATGTGCCCAGAAAGTTAGATTCTTCAGTGACTCCTGCAGTCTATTATTTTGTTTACTGTGAGATTTCCATGGAGGTCTCCTGAAATACTTTATCATTTCATAACGAAGCCCGTCTGTCATGAATAATTCATATTTTTATATGAATTTACTCCCGTAACCTGCTCCTCTGTGGGTTCAATAGCGCTTACTCTCATAAAGCTGGGAATAGCAGCGCAGCCTTGACTTTTCAAAAGGATAACATTGCCCTACCTTTTTCACAGGATTTTTACCAGGACCCAGAAAATATTAGCCTCTGCTGCTTGCTCTCCTGACTTTTCAAACTATTTGCCTTTCTTAACACAAGCACACCACATCCATGAAGAAGAAAACAGCTTCTTGTTGCTTACGCTGGAAGTCCTTTGTCTGGAAGTCTCTCCCTCTCACTTAAGCTACTTGTAAGGCTAAAACATTGCTCTGAGCACTTCAGAGGTCAGGCACATGTAGCAGAAATGTAATGAATAGAGAGAGTTTGACTTCATTCTGTGAGTAAACAGTAGATGGCGTTTCTTTTTGATCAAGGTCTTTGTTTATTTAGAATGTCTTAATACCGAGGAATTAATAAACCCTCCCAATATCCATAAAAGTGCCAGGTTTACAAAATGCAGCCATAATTCAGGTGAAATAATTAAGGCATTCCTGGATTTGTTTCATCCCTGGGTTGACACATTGGAGAGAGCTTCATTTGGTAGGAATCAGCAGTTTTATGTGGCAATTAATTTTAACTTCAATGGGAAAGCTAGAGTGCTCAAATTGTACCCTTGGTTTCTACACAGAGGTGGAAGTAGCCTAATATTTATTATTAAGACTGCAGGGCTATGAAGTAGCACGCGTAGTAGAATGAAATGAAGCTTTTAAGATTTTATCCAAAGCTGATTTAGTTTATGGTATAATCGGCTAGTTAAACCATATTGCAGGCTTTCAGTCGCCTTTAAAATAAATCACATTAGTTACTGTGAAAAACCTCACCTCTTGATTACAGCACATTATTTTACTTTCTCTCAATTTTGCTGTATGAATAATGCATGTATGTATTTCTATGGGTAATTAATTCTAGTGGAAATACACAAAATGGAGTTTGAGGTATTAACCTAACTTAAGTTTCCCAATTAACTAATTTTAATATTTAACTAGATAGAATCTAGAGGGATAGATTTCTTTCTAATTCTTATTCTCTCTTGTATAGATTTCTGCTAATTTTTAGAAGTGTTCAGTCTACCTTAATCTCAATAATTTAGTAATCTCCAAATACAGTACATAGTATTTCAACTCTAGTGCTGATTGATAAGATGGTTGAGCCATGGCTGGAGAATTGTGTTATTCTGTTAATTCTGGGAGTTGAAGTCCACACGCCTTAAAATTACTAAGGTTGAGAAACACTGGTCTAGTGGAAGAAGATGATTCAACCGTAATAATAAAGTAATACATAAACATTCTTGGGCAGGACAGAGGGCCCAAAATAAGTCCCTGAATCCTGGGCGATTCAGAGAAATTTTCTAAGAAACCCTCAAACTATGAACATGTAAGGCATAAATGTTGTTTTTCTGTTCATAGCAGAGAGATTGAAAAGTGGTTCACCGACAAATGCGCGTTCGACAAAACCGCGGGGAGAAAAGTGTGAGTTCGAAATTTCGCCGAAGAATGAGCACAGAAGCGCGCCAACAAGAGTGTGCTGACAGAAGCGCGCTCTAAACCTAACCCTAAATGTAACCCTAAACGTAACCCTAAACCTAACCCTAAACCTAACCCTTACCCTAACCCTTACTTTAACCATAATGGCGCTTCTGTCGGCGCGCCTTTGTGGGTGTGCTGTCGACATGGCGGTTTTATCGCTGCGGTTTTGTCAGTGCGCTGTTGTCAGGTGCGCTTTTGTCGGGTCACGTTGAAAAGTTGTCTCTAACGTTGCTTGTTTCTTTCAGTTCCAAATGGGTTTCCCTCTATTGAAGGAACCCTTGATTAATTGATTAATCAAATTTATATGCAAGAGACGTGTATATATTTGTATTTGTAGCAAGAACCATGGTGGTGCAGTGGTCAGAATGCAGTACTGTTTGCTAATTCTGCTACTGCCAGCAGTTTGATTCTCACCGGCTCAAAGTTGACTTATCCTTCCATCCTTCCGAAGTGGGTAAAATGAGGACCCAGATTGTTGGGGGCAATTTGATGACTCTGAAAACCGCTTAGAGAGAGCTGTAAAGCACTATGAAGTGGTATATAAGGCTAAGCACTATTGCTACCTGACTCTCAATGACTCTGGGTGGCTCACAACTACTAAACTAAGAGAGATAAATTAAATACTAAAAGATGGTGAGAATGCACGAAGATTCTAGTCTTCAGATCTCTTGGAAACAATAGCTAGGCGGGGGCTGTCAGATCTCTGGGAGGGAGCATTCCAGAGAGTAAATGCTCCAATAGAAAAGATATACTGATAGATTGTTTAATTGAAAAGGCTTAGAACAAATCAACCTTACAGGATTGCAATGGCCAAGCAGATCCTATGGGAAGCAGGCAATCCCTCAAGTAAATGGGCCCTATACCATATAAGGCTGTAAAAAACTAGTACCTTGAGTTGAGTTTGAATGCCCTTCAGCCATGTCTATCTGAAGCTAGTGATCTTCAGGCATAACTCTGTGTAAAACATATTGCAGTAGTGAACCAGTGAGGTGACAAGGACATGGGTGATTGCTTTTTTTTTTTTAAAAAAACCTTGATATAGGACAAGGTGCAATAGACCTTAAGCACACTTCATAGGATAGCTTAAGAAGCAGTCTCTCCCCTAACCAACACCCACCGAAGCAGCCCACAGAAAGGAAGAGAACCACAGTAAAATGGTACCCCCCCCCAATTCCCAACTCATGAAACTGCCTCAGTAGCAGAGGTGGGTTCCTACCTGTTCGCGCCAGTTCGGTAGAACCGGTTCGTCAAATCTACCGAATATACTGACTCTGTAAACTGCTTGGAGGGGGCTGTGAAATGATATATGAAATCTAAGTGCTATTGCTATTTGCAGAAATTTCAAGAATGCTACTTAGTTCTGTTTACCTGGAAATAAGCCCTACTAATCTACAATATAAAAGTTATTTATGTTATATAGCATAAGCAAGTCCTCGCACTTGCGAATGACAGCTCGGTAGCAGCCAGGCGCGTCTTAGCCAATCAGACGCGCCTGTCAGTTGCCGAGCTGTCAAGCGCGAGTCTGCTGGAGTATAAAAGGCAGGCTATTTCCAACCGCCACCCGATCTACTTCATAACTGCCGACGATACCGGTCTACTTGTTCAGACCTCCCGGTCTACTGTTAATACATTCCTGTCTACCGCGCGTCCAGCCCGGTCTACTCTTTGTTACTTGTTCAGACCTCCCGGTCTACTGTTAATACATTCCTGTCTACCGCGCGTCCAGCCCGGTCTACTCTCTGTTACTTGTTACAAAGTTACTGTTGATTAAATGGTTACAGTTACCTGCTTGCCTCCTGCTTCTTCGTGAAGTTACAATAATTTATATTGCAATTATTTTTTTCAACCATTATATTCAATCCCTTCAGTCATTTGGTTAATGCTATTGTTCCTGAAAAGGGGCCCCAAAATGGATCTGTCATATTTTGGGTATCTTAGTCAAGTTTATTTTGTTACTAAAAGAATGTAAAAAGAGAATCTCAATATAAAAAGAGAAAAAAGTTTCTTGCTTTCTGTGAATGCAATTTCATTTTTCATTTCCATTTTTCAATACTACAGGATTAGAGAGCATTGTACAGGTAGTCCTTGACTTAGGAACAGTTCATTTAGAAACCATTCAAAGTTACAACAGCACTGAACAAGTGCTGTTATGACCGTTCTTCACAATTAAAACCATTGCAGCATTCCCATGATCGCAATTCAGACATTTGGCAACTGGTTCATATTTATAACAATTGCAGTGTCCCATGTGATCAGCTTTTATGACTTTCTGACAAGCAAAGTCAATGGGGAAGCCAGATTCACTTAAAGGTGTTACTCACTTAAAAATTGCAGTGGTTCCAGTGGTGGGTTTCAAAAAATTTTTGGAACCTCTTCTGTAGGTGTGGCCTGCTTTCCGGGTCCACTGGTGGAACCTCTTCTAAGCGGTTCGGTAGATTTGACGAACCGGTTCTACCGAATAGGTGCGAACTGGTAGGAACCCACCTCTGGTTTTATCCAAAGACCTTTCAACTTACCTCCTATCGTGTGATTATTAGCACATTTATATAGTCTGCCTTGGAGAGCTTGGAGGGAGGCAGGGAGAGAGGTTTCTTTAGGAAATTGCCTGACATTAAATATCAAACTTTGTGATTAAACTATTTGGGTGTCCGTCAATAACTTTTAAAGGGCTTTGTTCCTTCTCTCTTTTGAATATTCTCCACAGTTTAGTAAATGTTTCAGTTTGTCTGTATATCAATTTATCACAATCTTTTAATGAAGATAATTAAGATGAAGATAAGGATAACAGGCATTGATTATTATTAGTCGTTTTACATAGAAGAATAAGCTGAAAACTGGTATGAATCAAGTTAGACTTTCCTCTGCCTTTGTTGCCATAAAAGCTCCCTCTCCTACAATGGAAACCAGTCACCGCCTAAAAGATTACTTCTGCTGATGGTGGTGTCTGCAAATGTTGTCAGATTTCAGTAAAAACTAGGCTAAATCTTGCCCCAGAGCAACAACTACAGATGTAGGTTTCCAAGCAACTTGGTGAATTGGTTCGGTTACAAAAGGCTTTTAAAAAACACTCCATCTGGTTTCCAGTCCAAGATGCGGCCACCCCAAAGAATGATCTAATTCGGCTGCATTTAAACTTGGAATCTTTTCATTGCTTGCTTCAGAGCAGGAAATCAAATAATAGCCTTTAGGAGCAATGAGATCCACATGCTGGTTTAATTGCATGTCAAGTACATTTCTTGCTTATATTTCAACATATGTATAGTATGATGATGACAAAAGATTTTAGGGCGCCGCTCTCCTTCCCTGAATTCTACTAAATTGTGGTGAAGGGATGGGGTAAGCTAGCGTTTTGAGTATTATTAGACTTTCACATCCGATTTGACATGTGTTGTGCCTAATGTATACTCCCAGGCAGACAAAATTGTGGCTTTGTTTCTTTTTCCTTACCAGATGTAAAGTCTGTGAACCTTTTAAAGGAGAGCACATCCTTGTTTGTTGTTCAAATTCTGAACTGGGTGTATTTTTTTTTTCAGATAAATCTCCAGGGGCCACTTGGTTGCGTTTCAAGATGTGCCTATGCCTGTCTTTCTTTGAAACTCAAGAGCAAACAGCTCGCTAGAAATGAACCTGGAGCCTTCCAGATGATTTGGACTATAACTGCCATACTGAAGTTGGATGTGATTTGTAATGCAGCACATCTGGAGGGCATCAGTTTCAGGGATTCTTGACGGAAAAACAGAGGGGGAAAAAAAGACATACTCTGCAGAAACATCTTTCAGAATAGATCTTTTTAAAAAGTGAACTGTCCCTCCCTCTTGTCAACATTTGCCATATGTGGAAAAAGGAAGTTACAGAGGTTTGTTTCTAGATCTTATTGAGTACCGGTTAAGAAATTTAAAAAAAATTGTCTGTGAAGACACTGTAGTTAGTAATTCTGAGTAATGGCGCATGCTGCTTAATATGCAGTGCCAGGGTTTAAATAGGTTCACCGACAAATGCGCGCACGACAAAAGCGCACCAACAAAACCGTGGCGAGAAAACAGCGAGGTTGAAATCGCAACCACAACACACTGACAAAAGCGTGCCATCAACAAACAACGCGAAAACAAGGTAATAACCCTAATCACAACCCTAAACCTATCCCTAACCCTTACCTTAACCCTAATCGCGCTTTTGTCGGCGCGCTGTTGTGGGCGCGATTTCGACCTTGCTGTTTTCTCGGCGCGCTTTTGTCGGCGCGCTTTTGTCGTGTGCGCATTTGTCGGGTCACGGTTTAGGTTTAAATAATCTAGTGGGCCAGGGCTTTCAGAGCACTGGGTATTAAACGGTTAATGATATTTGAATAGCATTTTGATAAAAGGAATCTTGTCAGATAATTTGCCCAGTAGATCAATATTGTCAGGTGAATTACTTTACAAGAAAAGTCTTACTCTTTAAAGCAAATATTTTTTTTAAAAAAATAATGCTTACTAGGAGGTAAGTCATTGCCATTTCCCGTATATGAAGCAAACCATGACATAGTTGTAGTTTTACATCATCGTTTCCTGTGGGAGCTGTCGTTCAAGTTACAGGAACTGTGAATTGTCCCAGAGCCATCTACATTCCACAGTTTTTAATTTTGTCAGTCTAATAATAATAAAGAATCAATCCTCCCTCTCTCCCCTCCTCCCTCTCACACACATACACAAATTTGAAAAATACTGGAAATGTTTGAAAAGCAATTGTTTTGCAAAAAATCACACCAGTCTCTGACACTGGTATTTTATCATCAAAACAAGACAGACAGTTTTCAGCCTTCGCGGTGTCTTTTGATTTTCCAAACGAAGCGCTTGTGTTTCCTAACAGAGCTTTCCTGTTATTGATAACAGAGATGATAATATTTTTTTTTCTATCCTGATTTGGATGAGAGTACCAATCTACTGTCACATGGAAGGGTAGTAAGTGACAGCTTATTGTTAGTTGATGTGTAACGGGTTAAGATAGAACCCAAAGATGATGTTTTGTGTATAACTGCCAAGTAGATAATATGAAAGCTATTCAGAAGATTAGATATAATTGACAAAGTGGAAGACAGTTAAATATTAGTTGTCTTGTGAGCCAAGTGTAGGTGGCCCTATGGTAGAAGAGTGTACTTCCTCTGATATGGCTAGGAGTTAATCAGGGAAGTGGCACAGGAAGGGGTGTAATTGTAAGGTGTTTGGCATTGAGCCGAGGTGGCGCAGTGGTTAAATGCAGCACTGCAGGGTACTTCAGCTGACTGCAGTTCTGCAGTTCGGCTGTTCAAGTCTCACCGGCTCAGGGTTGACTCAGCCTTCCATCCTTCCGAGGTGGGTAAAATGAGGACCCGGATTGTTGTTGGGGGCAATATGCTGACTCTGTAAACCGCTTAGAGAGGGTTGAAAGCCCTATGAAGCGGTATATAAGTCTAACTGCTATTGCTATTGCTATTGCTATTGCTACTTGAAAGGCAATTGGAATATTTTTATAAGTTTCACTAAGACATACGTTCTTGCGAGAAATGTAAAGCTTAACCAGTAAGGACAAACTATAGAGTGTTCATTTCCTGCTGACCTTATAACTCGAACAGATGTTTTCCCTTACAAGAACTATTAGTCCATGTGTGATGTTTCCATTTTCATTGTCCATAAATTTTGAAACAAGTTTAACCCCTTATAGCCTTGATTTTCTAGCATGGAATCGTAATTGCAATATCCTCATTTGTGCAACATGGTTTTTCTGTCTTTCTTTCCTTTCTGCACACTGTTTTTGTGTGTGTGTGTGTGTGTGTGTGTCTGTAAACATTGTCTTGCAAAGAAATATTTACTGCAGTTCTTTTTTTTTTCTTATTATTATTAATTTAGTTTTGGCTGAATTTTTTTTTCCCCCTTAGTCTTTCAACCTCCACAGGGGACAACAGATGTTTCCTCTGACAAGCTCTCTGAGAAACTTTTGTTAGGTATTTTTCCTCTTGGGAAGTTACTTTATTTTCCACTACACATTCAAAATGAGTACATGAACATACAAAGATGTGCATGCAGAATGGCTGATAAAACAAGCATATAACTTTCCTCTTGCTGTGTGCATGTTTGAAGAGAGTAATTTTGTTTAGGCTTGTATAGATACTTGGCCCTGATAGACAGAAATTTCAAAATAATCAAACATTATTAGACATTACTGATAATTTCTTTTACCTGGAATGAAAGAGGTGTATGGTCAAACACCAAGAATGAAAAAAAACATTTGAATGCCTTTCAATATAAGGTTTTGACAGTGATGTACAGAGTTAGATTTTCATTTTATGCTGACTTATGGCAGATTTCATGAAACGTTCTGAAATTACTATTTCAGGCATGAAAAGGGGGATGTGGAAGATGTACATTGAGAAGAATAGAAGCAATATTTTTCCTCCGTAGATACTATTTTTTGAAGGCAGTGTCTAAATTACACATTCTGTTAAAGAATTCCATGTTTGTGATTTAGCATAATGTGTGAATCTAGCCATTGTGGTTTATACGAAGTAATTTTTGCAAAATATGAAAAATCTTATCAGCCGTCATGGGTTAACATGAAGCATCGGTTGAGCCAATTTAATGATTGTATATTTGTATGTTAAATATTGTACTACTAAGAATTTTTCTTGTGGTAGCTAAATGTAGAAAAAAAGAGGAAAGCTTGTTAAATTACTTGAATTCATTTCAGCCCTTCGCAGCCTTCTTTTCTTTTTATGTATAAATAGTTTCTCGGACATTAGTCCTGCCTGAGAGTTGTTACTTTAGCAATTGCTAATTGCTGGGACCAAATGAGGAATAATTCCACACAATGTATATCTGGATATCTGAAAACAATTGGCTACGAAATCTGAGCTTTTCACATTGCAGATATTTTAAATGCTGATACTAATATTTGAAAAGATCTGATTTGGTAGCCAATCGTTTCCAGGCCAAATATAAAAGGTTCCTTTTGATTATCCCTATGTAGCTTGGGGCCTGTTTTTATTTGGGTCATCTTTTATTACCAGATGAGTTTGTGTGGGGAATTGAGTTAACAAAAGACTGCCTTATTTTCCTATAGAATTTGCTTGGTACACAGGATTAAGCGTTCTCCTATGTTGAAGCAAGTGTGTGAAATACATGCTTAGGAATTTTATTTTGAGTTTTAACAGTGAGTTACAGAATTTTAGGTGGCTTAGCCTTAATTCAGAATCTGCGATCACCAAAATAAGCTTCTGACTTTATTCTCAACATCCTTTTTTAGTACGATGGTGGTCAAAACTAGTCGCAGTATTCCAGTGGTGGGTTGCAGGCAGTACGCCAGGGGTGGGTTTCAACCCGTTCACGGCGGTCCCTGCGAACCGGTTGGTCGGCGAACCCGGAAGTAAGTAACTTCTGGGAACGGCGAAGGCCCCCCCGCCCGCCCGTACTCCTTACCCGGTTTTGACGAGTTCTGGGCTTCCACGCATGCGCAGGACGCATACAGCGCCTGCGTGATCCTCCAGGAGCAGCTGGAGCATCACACAGACGCTAGTACGCATGCATGCACTGCGCACGTGCACGAGAATGCCGCCGGCCCCGTACCAACCGAACCGGTTGGAACGGGGCAAGGAACCCACCCCTGCAGTACGCCCTGGTACAGGTATACTGGAGCCTGCCCAGAGCACCGGGTACCGTCTGGTACAGTGCTCCGGAGGGCCGGGCCGTCTGCCCGAACTCCTTACCTGTCCTTTAAAGCCTTCGGCGCTTCCGCATATGGCATGTACAGCGCCTGCGCGATGCTCCGCCGAGCAGCTGGAGCATGACAGAGGCTTGCGGAAGCATTGCTGGCAGGTACGACGCATGCGCACGCCACGTATGTCCCATGTGAGCAACACCGGGCCCGTTCCAACCGTACTGGAATGGGATCCAGAACCCACCACTGCAGTATTCCAGGTGTGATCTTAGCAGTGCAGTTATCTGCAAGAAGTATAAATCCTTCCATTTCCCCACCATCCAGTCAGAGCTGAAGAAGTTTCTTGGATAAGAAGCGAAACATCTTCAAAGAAACATCAGAAAGTCCAGTTACCTCTTGAAAAAAGCACCTTTGGGGCAATCATGACCTAGATGACTGAGAATCTCCATAGACATTTAGCAGTGTCGTATAAAGCAGTACTAACATTTCACATGATCTTGATATTATCATTATATTGCAGTAGCACTGTGTTGGCTTTTTTGGCAGCTACAGTACACTGTGGGCTCATAAGTGAATGGTTGTCCACTAGATCAGTGTTTTTCAACCTTTTTTGTGCAAAGGCACACTTTTTTCATGAAAAAAATCACGAGGCACACCACCATTAGAAAATGTTTAAAAAATTTAACTCTGTACCTATATTGACTATATATAAAGTAATTTTCCCACGGCACACCTTACACTATGTCACGGCACACTAGTGTGCCGCGGCACAGTGGTTGAAAAACACTGCACTAGATCTCTCTCACAGTTACTGCTGTTGAGCAAGGCATCACCTATTCTATAGCTGTACATTTGGTTTTTCTTCAGTAAAATGTGTTTTTATTTTCCATTTTTCATTTTCATACAGTTACATATATACTGTGCATAACCGGGGCCATACAACATTAAACAATAAACACAGCAATTCCTCTTGTCAACAATACCCCCCAAAATAGAAACCCAATATACCTCTTCGACCCTCCATACACCTCTTTCTTCCGCCCCCCTCCAACTTTCCATCTTCCCTCCATCATTCCCCTCTACCCTACTCCCCCTCCCCCTCTACCACTCCTCTCTCCCAGTCCACTCCCTCCCTTCCTTCTCACCCTCCCTCCAATCCTCTCTCCCACCCTCTCTACCCATCTTTCTTCTATCCCACTCCTCCTCCCCTTGGTGTATTTCTACTATATGTCAATATATTCAGCTTGTCCTATTTTTACAGTGAAATTAAAGAGAAACAGTATACATGTGAAGTCGCATTACATTGAAATCTAACACATACTATATATCCACCCTCCCCCCCTAACACCCCACCTCCCTCCCCCCCCCCTGACTTCCCAGAGCCCGTACATTTGGTTTTTCTTGTCTAAGGGTAAATCCTTGCTTTTCACTGAATTGCATTTGTTGGAAAGGGTCCAGTGTTCAGGTTTGTCAGGATCTTTCAGATCATCTGAGTGTGTCTTCTAAAGTAATGGCTATTCCTCCCATCGTGCATCTTTGAAACTCACCCTGAGGTCATAATATGTTAAAATTTTCCACTTTCTGTAATTCCGTTTCCCCTCCTCCATACACCTATTGGTATAAGCAGAATTGAAACACCTAAGGGAATTATGTTAAGTTTGTGTTAATAAGCCGGAATTTCTCTCCTCCCTCCCTCCCTCCCTCCCTCTCTCTCTCTCTCTCTCTCTCCCTCCCTCCTTCCCTCCCTCTCTCTCCCTCTTCTCTCTCTCTCTCTCCCTCCCTCTCCCTCTCTCTCTCTCTCTCTGTTCCAATGCTAAAACAAAATTAGCTTCCTTCAAGCCATCGATATATAAGTGACCTGCATGATGTAAGCAGAATAGTTGTCCTGGTACATACACATGAATAAACAATTAATCCTGTTTTAAATATACTTTTAGAAGAAAGCATGCAGTTGTTTAATCTTTCCAGCTGCTATGAGGAAATTGTTTTTTGAATTAGGGCATAAATTATATTCCCAAAACCTTATTAGGGTAATGTCTTTATTAGGTCAACTGGAGGTCACAAAATACAATGTGCTTTCCAATTCTCAGAATTCTCCAGCGGTCTAGATGGTACATAAACTAAGCCAAAAAGAAAAAAGAGAGATGGGTAAAAGGTGATTCTTTAAACCATGATTTTTTTTTTTCCTAATTAGTGTTCTGAGGTTAAATGTTGGGGCAAAAGTGAAAAAATTCAGATCAGTTTGTATTATGTACTATAAATGCAAATGGAACTCTCCCATAAGATGAAGGTGTTTTTTTAAAGAAAAAAACTAAACCAAGAGCTTCCTCCATAGACAAAGACAAATATATATATTTGTATATATATTATATATATATATATATTTATCAGCATAAATTTTATATATATATATATATATATATATATATGTATGTATGTATGTATGTATGTATGTATGTATATAATATTTTTATCACTGTGTGTGTGCTGTGTTTTAGATCCAAAGTCAAAGGAGTGTTTAATTTCCACCCAGTTGAAAAAAGCTGAATCTTTTCCTAAGCTTGTATGATAACTGTACATTGCCAAGAAAAGGTTTTACAAAATAAATAAATAAAAGATACATTTTACATCTTTTTTTGTGTGAGTATACTTTTTTATTTTCCATTTTCATAACATTCAATCACATGTATACTATTTACATCAGTTCCTCTTGTCATCAACACCCAAAAAGATAAAAGCCCATTATTAGCTCTTCTGCTCTCCATACACCTCTTTCTTCTACCTCTCTTCTACCTCCTTTCTTCCCTCCAGCATCCTTTCCTACTCTACTTCCTCTTCCTTTCTCCTTCTCCTCTCTCTACATTCCACTCCTCCTTATCCTCCTCATCTTCTCCCCTTACCCTCTCTCCTATCCCTCTCTTCCCATCTTTCTTCTCCCTTCTGTTTCCCACTCTTCCTCTCACTGGTGTATTTCCACTTCTGAGCAAACTCCATTCTGTGTTGATGGTATTTATGCTTCCATATCAATATACTTAACATATCCTAGTTTTAAAGAAAAAAATAAGAGAAGACAGTATACATGTGCAATCATATTACATTAAAATCTAACACCCCTCGTCAAATCTCCCTCCCTCCCACCCCCCACCCCCAGCCTTCTACATTTTACATCTTGAAGGCATCAAAGCGGTGTGAGAAGGTGCTTTTGAGCAAGTGTGAGCATTTCCTCCTTAACGCAAATGCTTACTTTATTGATATCGTGAATAAAAGACCCTTTAATAAATTGATTCCTGGTCCTTGCCTAAGAAAAATCATATTGATGAGGTATAATATATAGTACATACTTTTTTTTTGCTTGGGAATCAGATTAATTTTTTGTCCCTTCTTCCTTGTGCATTTAGTTTCCTCGTAGAAAGAATGTGCTACCATTGTGACACATGCATTCTGAGTTGCTCCAAATATAAAATATTAGACAATTGCAATACAGAGATAGGCAACCAGACCCATTGGAGAGAATACAGATTGGAACTTCATAAAAATGGTCCTCGTTTAGCAGTGCTAATTTGAATCAGGGGCGGGGTGGCGCAGTGGTTAAATGCAGCACTGCAGGCTACTTCAGCTGACTGCAGTTCTGCAGTTTGGCTGTTCAAATCTCACCAGCTCAAGGTTGACTCAGCCTTCCATCCTTCCGAGGTGGGTGAAATGAGGACCCGGATTGTTGGGGGCGATATGCTGACTCTGTAAACCGCTTAGAGAGGGCTGAAAGCCCTATGAAGTGGTATATAAGTCTAACTGCTATTGCTATTGCTAATTTGAAATGACGTGTCTATAAGGGGAAAAAAACCACTATGTTGCTTATGATGGCAATGCTGGTACTGTCAATAGTGAGAACTGCATGGGACATTAAGCAAGGACATCAAGTGGCTCTGACTTCCTGCTGGCTTCCACATTGACTTTGCTTATGGGAAACCAGCAGGGAAGGCTTCCAATCATGTGACTATGGATGCCACAATGGCTGTTGAATTATGAGGTTTGTTGTAATTAACACTAATTCAGTGCTATCGTACAATATGTTTGAACGATCACTAAACGGATGGTTGTTAAACAAGGACCATCTAAAATCTTTTATCACTTTAGTTCTTATAGGGACCATAATCCAAAACATCTGGAAAACACATGTTGCTAATCATCCTAGTTGCATTTAAAGACAGAATTTTGACTGATCTGAAGTAAGATGGTTGATTGTAAAGACATTGTAGAACTACACAGTATTTGTGAACTTAATACTTGGAAAATGGAAGGAGATTCCTGAAGGGCTTTATACATACTATATGCAACTGATGCCAGTAATCCAGGAATTTCTAGTAAAGGTTTGGAGTCCAAAGTAATCCTACATTAGACATAAATCAACAGGAAAGTTTATTTCTTGTATAGATATACCTTAATTGCTGTTCTAGATCCCTAGATTTAAAAAAAACACTGTGCAGTATGCAACTTTCCCTACCGCAAGGATCCTAAAGTTGTTGGATTCCATATTGTATCACCTGACACGGCTCATTCTGTCTAAGAATGATGGAACTGTTCTCTAACACATCTTAGGGTTGCTTTGAAGGACAAAAGTAGCTATGGTATGAAGGCATGGGTGCAGTGGTGGATGTCAAAAATTGTTCGAACCTACTCTGTGGGTGTGGCCTCCTTTGTGGGAGTGGCTTGCCACCCATGTGACCGGATGGGAGTGGCTTGCCACCCATGTGACCGCATATGAAGATGCCGACGACACTTGTCAGAACCACCTTAAATGATCTCACACATAGCACTGGCATACATAAGAATATGATGTAAACTTGTTTTTTAAAAGGCATCTTTGGTTTGCGTTAAAACAACTTCAACACACGCAATGTTCTGATTGCACCACAAACACAGTAGTCATCCTTACTTTTCACAGAGGCACTGAGTTTTATAAATAGGAGCATGATAGTATAGAATAATCATATCCAAGGACCAGTGGTGGGTTTCAAAAAATGTTTGGAACCTCTTCTGTAGGTGTGGCCTGCTTTCCGGGTCCACTGGTGGAACCTCTTCTAACCGGTTCGGTAGATTTGTGTTTAAATTTAAATTGTGTTTTAGACGAACCGGTTCTACCGAATAGGTGCAAACTGGTAGGAACCCACCTCTGCATGGGTGCTAGAAAAAATAGGAGCCCAGAGTTGTTTCTGTAAAACATTGAATATTATTGTAGATTGGTAGGTTTTATTTAATAGATCTTATTTAGTCTGTAATAAAGGATTTGTGAATGGATAGTGAATCGATTTTGAAGATCACTGTTAAGTAAAGACTGTGAGAATCAACGCCTGATTCTACATCAACTGTCTATAATAGCTTTCATTTTCCCATTGCAATGTTATATAATTTTGCCTGATTATTTAAAAGTTATATATGCATTTTTATCATACTAATTTAAAAATAACATTAAAATGAGCACGACAGGTAATCATCTCATGACCCAAGAGTATATTAAAATATTAATAACTTACATTGGAACTAATCAGTTTCCAATAGCAAGGTAAAAGCCATGTTTTTAATCTTGTTAAAAAGAACCTTTATATAAACATAGAGTGTTTTTTTAAGTAATGCGTTTCAAATAGCTCGGTGTTTCTTAAACTTTTCTCTCTCTCAGGATCTTTTTCCACTTTTAAAAATTATAGAGAGTTTTGTTTGTAAGGGATATATTTATTTTTAACCTTACTAAAAATTAAAATTAATGTATTCACTGCCACTACTACTTCTCACAATTGTTTTAAGGGATTTAAATCCTGTACAATATTTTAATATAGACTGGCAAATAATTTTGATTTTTTTTTTCAGACCCCTGAAAATCTGGAGAACCTCCTGGGATCGTGGGACCACTTTAAGAAACACTGCTAGGAGTAACTGTTGAGACTGGATGTTGAATTTGTAAGTGAATACCATCAGATGTTGCTTCTGTTAAAACCAGACTTTTTTGGGAAGTTCAGTGGGTTGACCCACACCAAACTCAACTTGGCAGATAAGGGGTAGCGTAGCTGTATCAACATAACTGAAACAGAAGTTTATTATAAGATTAATTCCGCTGATTACCTGTTAACTCCTTATGCAAAGTTTATGTGCAACCACATGTATAGGATTCAGTGGCTCTTCAGAGATATCTCTGCAGCAAAGCAATTTTGTGCTTGTCAACAGGGCAATGCATGCTATGCTTATATTCAGTGAGACTTAACTTGAAGTTCAAAATGTTTAAAAGGGAACAAATCCTGGTAAACTCTTTTAACGAGTTAATATTTTATTCTAAGGCATAATGTGGTTGTTTGGTTTTGGCTTAGCGAATTATAGGTGATTGTGGTTTTTGAGAACCTTGGTTTAAAGTTGAGATTTTTGCATGAAGATACAGAGAATTGTGATTTGCCTCATAAATTAAGCAGCTAATTGCATTGTGAAGTCAGACAAAGAATCTGCTTTTTATTAACTGCGGAATTATTCTGGGAGTTTCAAAACGGACCCTTATCTCTGAAGGCCAGTGGTGAGTACCTACCGGTTCGTACCGGTTCGGCTGAACTGGTCATGGTTTAGCAGCCTGGGTCGCTTCTACCACGCCCTTGAACTGGTTCTCTGAGCGGCGCCATAGGCGCTGCCTTCTTGCTTCTGCCCATGTGCAGAACAATTTTTATTGGACTGCGCATGTGCACACAGTGGCCATGAACAAACCGGCAGTGGTGACTACAGGAACCCACCACTGCTGAAGGCCCTATCTAACCTATCAGCCTGAGAAGACCAGTAAGTTTCTGCCTGTTTCTTTTGTGGCAGATTAGAAGAATGTGCTGTTACATTAGGGGTTTCTGTATTGGGATATGTCTTTTTATTCTCTTTTGTGGTTTATTATTTTCTGTTTACTACGCTGTTCGCAAGCACATTTTGAGACAAACTTTGGTTTGTTTCCTCTCATTGTAGAAGCAGTCGATTCACACTTAGCAGAGAAATGCAATATTTCTGCTGATATAGTTTTCAGGATGGCGGGTGTATAAATGCTGTTATTTTTGCTGTGTTTCTGTGCAGGAAGATGGATGGGACCAGTGGTGGGTTTCAAAAATTTTTCGAACCTACTCTGTGAGTGTGGCCTCCTTTGTGGGAGTGGCTTGCCGGCCATGTGACCTGGTGGGAGTGGCTTGCCGGCCATGTGTTTTCTTTCTCTCTCTCTCTCTCTCTCTCTCTCTCTCTCTCTCTCTCTCTCTCTCTCTCCTTCCTTTTGTCTCTCTGTCCCTTTTTCTTTCTTTTTTCTTTTTTTTATTTCTTTCTTTCTTCCTTTCTTTCTCTTTCTCTGTGTGAGTCTGTGTGTGTGTGTCTGTGTGTGTGAGTGAGTGGTGGGTTTCAAAAAATTTTGGAACCTCTTCTGTAGGTGTGGCCTGCTTTCCGGGTCCACTGGTGGAACCTCTTCTAACCGGTTCGGTAGATTTTTTTTTGTGTGTGTGATTTGTATATTTTATTTTCATTTTCATTTTCATACACTCACATGTATACCCCATACAGTATTAAACAGTAATTGCATCAATTCCTCTTGTCGACAATGCCCCAGAAAATAAAAGCCCGATATACCTGTTCCATCCTCCATACACCTCTTTCTTCCACCACCCTCCAACTTTCTATCTTCCCTCCATCATCCCCCTCTACCCTACTTCCCATCGCTCTCTACCACTCCTCTCTCCAGATCCGCTCCCCCCCTTCCCTTTCGCCTCCCCCCCCACCCTCTCTCCCATCCCTCTCTACCCATCTTTCTTCTTTCCTACTCCTCCTCCCCTCGGTGTATTTCCACTATATGTTAATGTGTTTTGGCTTATCCTATTTTTAAAGAAAAATTAGAGAAAAACGGTATACGGTTCGGTAGATTTGACGAACCGGTTCTACCGAACTGGTGCGAACTGGTAGAAACCCACCTCTGGATGGGACAGACAACTGGATTTTGTCGTATCTTGAGCTAGTCCCCCTTGCCCCAGCCAAACAGCTAATCGGTGTGATTGCCATTTGTCTGTTCTATGGTTGTGCATGTTCATCTTGGGAGTTGGCCCGTTGAGAAGATTATGTTTCTGTGTGTAAAAACAAGACAGCTCTTTAAAAGAAAAAAAACAACCAGGCCACCAATTGTCACAACTACACTAGCAATATAGATGACAGCAAGCACAACCAGATAAAATATTTTTCAAAAAAAAAGAAAGAAAGAAAGAAAGAAAAAGAAAATGCAGACACATGTTCATGGACTTTGAAGAGAAGAAAAGATGTCGTGAGCCCCACACTCTTTGGAAAAGACAGATTTGTGACAGTCCGCTTTTGTTGAAGACGCAGAAAGAAAAGTTTTCTTAGACGTATAGAAAGGGAAGCACACAGCAGGGCACCAGTCAGAATTCTAGTAATAGCAGCAGGGAAGAAGTGGCAGGACTGCTTTAAGCCTGATTTCATTAAATAGATGGGAGATGTCAAGGATATGTGAGTGACGAACCCCAAAGGTATTTTGTGTTGGAAGGAGGGAAATTAAAAGGATTAAACTAAGAGAAAGAATGAGAGGCAGAAAGGCTGTCACTGCTCAGCTATAGTTTCTTTTTGATACTTAAAAGGTTGGTTTGCTAATACTTAGAAGAGCCCCAGGAGGCCTAGGTTAATAAATATATGTGCAGACAGATTCAGATTCCTTCTTAAAATCTCTCAAAGAGTTGAAGGACAAGTTTAGGAAATGTATATTTGTTCTGCAAACGTGTGGGCCTGTGTAGTGCATTGTTAACAGTTGTTTTTTTGGGGGAAAAAAAGGGATTTTGGTAAAAGATAAGGTTACTTTGTTCTCATTCAAAAGTTTTATTTCTTTTAAGGCAAACATTTCATCATTCCTCAATCAGTAAGACATCGAAGTAAAATTTCTTGTATATCAAAATAATTCTAGTTTACCACCAAATTCTTGTCTAGCCTAATATATACCCCTCCCTCCCTCCACCCTCTCCCCCAACCCCCCTCCACCTTCCCCCCCCCGACTTCCCAGAACCCGTACACGGTATGGGTTTCTAACAAACACAGTCTAAAATCTATTGAGAAAAAAATAAATAAATAAAAATTATTAAAAAATTTTTAATAACATTCTACATTGACCTTAGCTTCTTCTTGCTGAACCAAGTTTAAACAATTTAAATCATTTCTGATCTTAAGCATAGGCTAACTGGAATTTCTTGGTCCCATATTTATTTTGTATATACTCAATCCATTTTTTCCAGTCTCGTTTATGTCTCTCATTTGAGTGATCTTTAAGATATGCCGATATTTTAGCCATCTCGGCTAAGTTTGTAACTTTCAATGTCCATTCTTGAGTTGTAGGCAAGTCTTCCTTCTTCCAGTATTGCGCCACCAACAGTCTTGCTGCCGTTATTAGATGCAGAATCAAGTTAGTCTCTACCACTGTAACGTCAGTACCTATACCTAGTAAGAATAGCTGAGGAGTAAACTTTATCCTTCTTTTAAAGATATTTTGCATAATCCACCATATTTTTATCCAAAATGCCTTAACCTTTTGGCAGGTCCAAAGATGTGGCTCTCTTGATGCTACATATTTTCATATATGGTGGACCTGCCAAAAGATAAGGTTACTTTGAAGCTTCTTTCCGATCCTTATTATACATAATATTTTGGTACAGTTTTGCAAAATGATGGCTCTTTTCACATTTGGTTCCTAAATGTGTTTTTTTTTTTTCCTTTTTGGCCTTTTTTAAAGCAGCCTTCCCAATCGGATGGCCACTAAATACGCTGGGTTAGAATTATTATGATCTCTCAGCCAAGCAATGGCCAGGTTGTGTTATATTTGCTTCCTCTCCTGTAGTTGCAGCAAGCAACATTTTTTTTAAAATGAATATAGTCGCTCATGCAGAAAAATATCAGGCTGCATTGATAACTTTAATTATGAAGTCCCTATTTTTCCTCAAGTGCCGGCTTCTTTGCAACAGAAGCATAGAAGGCCAGACCCGTAATAGTCTGTTATACCAGTGATCCATGGAATAATGCATCCCCGAGTAGTAACCATTAACTTCCATAGTGCATTGATTTGCGCATTAAAGGGACCCCTTGTAGGTATTTTCTAAAGAAAACTATAACTGCTCTATAGGAGCCGTCATACTTCATTGCTTCAGTAATCTGTGTATTTTGCAGTATGGAGATACACTAGGCTTTTGGCACACAATGAAATGTTATGGCTGCAGATGCGTTGTTCATAGGTTTAGGTTAATAATCTCTGAGCTGTTAGAATCCCAAAATAGTCCTGATACGTGGAGCTTAAAATGTCCCTGTGCAAAAAACGTGCACAGTATAGCTGCCCTATTCAGCCGTAAGGTTGTATTGATTATGTATTTAAGAGGTATGTGTCAGAAAGATTGACCTTTTTAACTGGGTATTCCTCCTTCCTAAATAAAGTAAGTAACATGTGGCTTAAACACACACACACACACACACACCAATGGTGGGTTTAAAAAATTGTTCGAACCTATTCTGTGGGTGTGGCCTCCTTTGTGGGAGTGGCTTGCCACCCATGTGACCGGATGGGAGTGGCTTGCCGCCCATGTGACCGGATATGAAGATGCCGACGACACTTGTCAGAACCACCTTAAATTACCTCACACACAGCACTGGCATGCATAAGAATAGGATGTACACTTGTTTTTTAAAAGGCATCTTTGGTTTGCGTTAAAACAACTTCAACACACGCAATGTTCTGATTGCACCACAAACGCAGTAGTCATCCTTACCTTTCACAGAGGCACTGAGTTTTATAAATATGAGCATGATAGTGTAGAATAATCATATCCAAGGACCAGTGGTGGGTTTCAAAAATTTTTGGAGCCTCTTCTGTAGGTGTGGCCTTCTTTTCAGGTCCACTGGTGGAACCTCTTCTAACCGGTTTGGTAGATTTCACAAACTGGTTCTACCGAATAGGTGCGAACTGGTAGGATCCCACCTCTGGCACACACACACACACACACACACACACACACACACACACACACACACACAAATAGGATCGCCAGTAATGTTTGCCCAGTAATTTTCAAATATAAGAGAAATGGAAGTTTTCTGATCTGTAGATCTCATAGAAATGTAACATATTAAACCGAGAGGCTCAGTTTTCAAGAGTGCTTTCAAGAGCCAGTTTGGTCTAGTGATTAAGGCACTGACATGGAAGCAGTTGTGTAACTGTGGGCCAGTCATTCTCTGACCAGATTGTTGTTGTGGGGAAAACTGGAGGAGAAATGAGTATGACATATGACCATAATTCAGCCTCAACTTCCATTGCTAAACGAGACAATTGTTAAGTGGGTTTTACCCCATTTTACAACCTTTCTTGCCACAGTTGTTAAGTACACTACTGCAGTTGTTAAGTTAGTGACATGGTTGTTAAAGAGCCGAGGTGGTGCAGTGGTTAGAGTGCAGTACTGCAGGCCACTTCAGCTGACTGCTATCTGCAGTTCGGCGGTTCAAATCCCACCGGCTCAAGGTTGACTCAGCCTTCCATCCTTCCAAGGTGGGTGAAATGAGGATCCAGACTGTGGGGGTGATACGCTGACTCTGTAAACCGCTTAGAGAGGGCTGAAAGCCCTATGAAGCGGTATATAAGTCTAACTGCTATTGCTATTGCTAGTAAATGAATCTGGCTTCCCCATTGACTTTGCTTGTCAGAAGATTGCAAAAGGTGATCACAGAAGCCCAGGACAATGTCATAAATACATGCCAGGTGCCAAGTGCCGGAATTTCACACGACCATGTGAAATTACAACAACAGTAAGTGTGAAAAATAGCACTTTTTCGGTGCCGTTGTAACTTCAAACGATCGTTAAACAAGTAGCTGTAAGTCAAGAACCACCCGTATTATATATGTTCGCCACCTTGAATTATTTAAAGGCAGGGTAAAAATTGTAAATAAGAAAAAAAGGCTTTCCTGATCTGAAATACTATATGGTCATTAAAAGACAAAACAAAATTTAAATAGATTATATCCTGAGTGTCAGGTGCTGCTTCATTTAATAATCAGGAAAGAAACCTCTCAACTCCATTTGTTTGAAATTAAGTGTACTTTTACTAATTACAAACGAATAGTAGCAAAGTTAAGCTGAGTCTGGTTAATTAGGCGCGAAAGCAAAGAATATCATGTATAGTTCAATCCCCTCCCCTTGGCACCCCAGTCCATAGTCCAATTATAATTCACCCTACTATCAGGTGGGAGATATCTTCAAAAAACATCACCAGGATGGAATGCTGGACAGTTAACCTTGGCGGGAAACTCCCTTCCTCCACATGCGCATTGAGATGGTCAGGCCACCGTCTAGAATCTTCCTCCAGCACATAATGATTCCCCTCCCAAATATCATGCCCCCCCTCCCCGTTTCAATGGCAGCCGAAGCAGCAGCAAAGCAGAGACTGACACTCAGCAATTCTATTTAGCTCAGTGGTCTTTCAATCCTTTTTGAGTAAGCTGTTGAGCTTCAGGGATATCTTCAACCTCATTGTTGAACGAAGGCAAATTTACTATATGCAAAAGAGAAATACTGTCTTCCTTAAACATGCAGAGGAATATTCAAAATACACTAAATTGTATTCTGTACTGTAGCAAAGCCGAGTTGTGTTATCTCACATTTGAATGCATGTACGACTGGGGTATTTATTTATTTCCTATGTATTTATGTAACAAAAAGACTCAGAATGGCTAATGCTCAATTTGGATTCATTTCAAAATTTGAACGCATGTTATGGGGTAGTGCTTTCAAATAAGTATTGTGATGGCTGTAGTTATTTACCCCAAAAAAAACATACTGCTGAGAATGTTCCTTACTGAATCATTTTCCTCCTGGAATGCTTTTTTGTACCTCAACTGAACTTCTGGTTTTGTTAGGCAATTTATCTCTAACTTTATTAGGCCCACTCCTTAATATTTTAAAAAAAATGTGTAAGGAGAGTGTCATGTGCAGAAACAGTTTTATAAATAAAGATTATGTCTGAAGCTATTTCTTTGCTTTGCTAAATATGATGGCTTCTCATCTCATGTTTGGAATGAACAAAAAGTCAATAAAATAGAATAACATCAGATGCCATTTAAGGTATTTGAGGGGCCAGATGTAATATACTTTGTGACCCGTCAAAACCATGTTCCACAAAAGCGCGGTCAACGAAAGCGCGTATGTGACGTCATCACAGCGCGACGAAAAAGATCGAAAAATTGAAATAAAAATTAAATTACAGCAAGCCGATTCACATAAAGGTAAGGGTTAGGTTTAGCGTTACGTTTAGCGTTAGGTTAAGGGTTAGCGTTAGGTTTAGGGTTAGGTTTAGGGTTAGGGTTAGGTTTAGGGTTAGGTTTGGGGGGGTTAGGGTAAGGTTTTCACTTTATTTTTACATTTTTCGATCTTTTTCGTCGCACTGTGATGACGTCACATACGCGCTTTCATCGACCGCGCTTTTGTCTACCGCGGTTTTGTGGTGGAACCATATACTTCACCTAAAGCTTCTGAACCTGCAACCCAAAACCTTTTCCTACAAGTGGTAGATTAAATGAAAACTGATTCTAACAATTGCTTCTTGCAGAGAGAATGTACCACTTCTTCCTTCAAGAGAGATAGAACTCCCTTCCTTCCCAAAAGGATAAATTTACTACTATATGAATAAAGCACATAACAACGTGTTAGGAGGCTTTGGCCAATCAGGAAATACATAGATCTGACAACACCACTTCAGATTAATAGAACTGAAGATCTGTCAACTTTCTTAGGAGTTTACAGGCTCCTATAGAGGAGTATGGAAATGATCATGAAGAAGATGCTCAACAGTCTTTTAAGAGTACACAAGCTTAGCTTTGGAAGAAGAAAGGTGTTAGATTCATTAGTTGCCTAATGCTGGTAGATCTAATAGGATCACTTTACTGTGGAGTGGCAGGCAGCACTAAAATGCCGAAAAAGAAAAGAATTGTCACAGCTCCTTCACTTAATAACCAAGAAAGAACCCACTCGACTCCATGTTTCAGAATTAATAGTACTTTTACTGATTATACGTAATGAGAAGCTAAGCAAAGCTGGATCTGAGCAAAAAGGCGCGAAAGCATTTAGATATCAATACATGATTCATTCACCTCCCCTTGGTACCCCAGTCCATAGTCCAATCGTATATCACCACAACTGTCAGGTGGGAGACATCTTCAAAAATCATCATCAGGTTGGAATGCTGGACAGTTGGCCTTGGCGGGAAACTCTCCTTGCAAACGAATGGTGAGAACAACTCCCAATTAACAGTCCTCCTGTACAGAATATTTGAGAGACCGCCTGCTGCCAATAACCTCCCAAAGACCCATTAGATCACACAGGGTCGGCCTCCTCCGGGTTCCGTCTACCAGCCAATGCCACCTGGCTACTACCCGGGGGAGGGCCTTCTCTGTGGCAGCTGCGGCCCTCTGGAACGAACTCCCCGCAGGGATTCGGACCCTCACCTCTCTCCAGGCCTTCCGAAAAGCCGTCAAAACCTGGCTTTGCCGGCAGGCCTGGGGTTGATGAGTTCCCCTCCCCTCTCGACTTGTGTGGTTGTGTGATTCTTGGCTATTTTAATTACTTGTATTCTGTTCTATGTTTCCCCTTTTCCCCTTTTGAGTTGTTCGCCGCCCTGAGTCCCTCCCGGAGAAGGGCGGCATACAAATAATAAAATTCAATTCAATTCCCTCACCCAAATACCATGCCCTCCCTCCCCGTTTCAATGGCAGCCGAAAAGCAAGCAGCAAAATAGAGGCTGACAAGAATAGTCCGACCAAAAGAAGGATGGCAAAGTCTTCCATTTTCATTTGCCTGCATAATATATTTAATATATTTCATATTATGAGATAACACCTGGTTATTTCAGGTTATCTCTGTGCAAGAAGCAATTGTTAGTCCCTGGTTTCATCCAATCTTTTCATTCCCTTCTAGGAAAAGTTGTTGGGCTGGCACCTTCGGAAGTTTTGGGTGAAATATATTTCAGATCCAAATCAAATACTACAATGCAGAAGAAATTGTAGCGCTGCTGAAAACACACTGGATCAACAATTGTTTTTTTTCATTGGTAAAGCGGATATGATTAGTAAGGGATGTTTCTTTTTTGTTTCTTGCATGAACAGTTGAAGCCTATATACTTAATATACTTAACAATCGGATAATAATAGTCTAAGATCAGTAGGTTAATGAGTATATAATTTATTTATAAATGCATTTATAGCACTGACAATTACTGCTTTTGGGTTGACACACCGAATCTGTCATCTAGTAATGATAATGAACTCAGGTTGTCTTCAAATATATTTTTTCCAATATGTCAGATAGTGTTCAACTGGGAATTAGAAAAAGAATTAGGCCTAAAAGAAATCTGGCTGGTGATTGTTCTTATTAGGCAACCAGTTTTTGGCTTGTGAGGCTGCTGTCAAATGTGAAGAAGCCATCAAGTCCTACTTGTATTATTATGATACTATTTTATTGTTTCTTACAAATTGCCAATCATATTGACATTGGTAATAGTGAAAAACCAAGATTGGTCGTAGCATTGAGAAGGAGACATCCTGGGCCACACAGTTTATCATTCAGGAAGCACCCTAGGATCCCGGAGCCATAGTGGCCTAGTGATTAGAATGCAGTATTGCAGGCTGACTCTGTTCATTGCCAGGAGTTTGATCCTGACTGGCTCAAGGTTGACTCATCCTTTCAAGGTCAGTAAAATGAGAACCCGCATTGTTTGGGGCAATATGTTGATTCTCGAAACCACTTAGAGAGGGTTGCAAAGCATTGTGAAGCGGTATATAAATCTAAGTGCTATTGCAATTGCTATCCTGGCAGAAAAAGAAATTTTGGAGCTTATTTAGAGCTTCATCCACGGGGTGGGTTTCAACCGGTTCGCGGCGGTCCCCACAAACCGGTTGGTCGGCGAACCCGGAAATAAGTAACTTCTGGGAACGGCGAATGGCCCACCTGCCCGCCCGTGCTCCTTACCGGTTTTTGAAGGCTTCTGCGCTTCCACGCAGGCGCATGGCAGATACAGCGCCTGCACGATTCTCTGCGAGCAGCTGGATAGCACATACAGCGCCTGCACGATTCTCTGCGAGCAGTTGGAGCATCGCGCAGGCGCTAAGACGCATGCGTGAACTGCGCGTGTGCACGAGGATGCCGCTGGGCCCATTCCAACCGAACCGGTTGGAACGGGATTAGCAACCCATCACTGTTCATCCAGATCAGGGGTGGGTTTCTCGCCCCGTTCCAACCGGTTCGGTTGGAACGAGGCCGGCGGCGTCCTCGTGCACACGCGCAGCGCACACATGCGTACTAGCGTCTGTGCGATGCTCCAGCTGCTCCTGGAGGATCGTGCAGGCGCTGTATGCGTCCTGCGCATGCGTGGAAGCGCAGAACTCGTCAAAACCGGGTAAGGAACGCGGGCGGGCGGGGGGGCCCTTCGCCGTTCCCGGAAGTTACTTACTTCCGGGTTCGCCGACCAACCGGTTCGCGGGGACCGCCGCGAACCGGTTGAAACCCACCCCTGATCCAGATGTCTGTATATAAACGTGAGAGAGAAAGAGATAAATACACTCTTTCCTTCAACAGGAGATATTATCCTGTAAACCATTTCATACCTAGGAGAAGTGAATGGATGCGCCTTTAGTCCTCTCCAGCTGCATCTTAAGACAAATTGACTCTGTGCTTGGTATACATTAATAATGAGAGAGAACTGTCTGAATGTAAGTGGCCATGGCTTATCTTTTTGACAGTTCGAAAGTTCAGCTTTCCTTTCCTCATCACTGAAAGCGCGATAAAAGAGCTCTGACCTTCATTTCAGGAAGCAGATAATAGTGCCATGACATTGTTTACAGTTTTTTTCCACGGTTAATCATTTTTGAAAAATTAAAAATTTAATGTGCTGTTTTTTGAGATTAACAATGAATGGGCTTTAATAGCATTTGGAGGTTGGGAAGAAAGCCGCTTGGAACATTGTGCCTCTTGCCTTAGAGGCGTTTTGCTGGAATCTTTTTATATGTCATGGCTATTTCCTCTTGTCCTTGTTCTTCCACCCTTCTGCTTTTTTTGTGTTTTTGTTTTAAATGCATAGCATATGGAATGTTGAGGACTGACAATTAATAAATAAAAGTTGATGGAAATGCCTTTCTTCCTCCCCTTCCTCTTTTCCCCAAGCTTGCAAATATACAGTATCTCATGTAAACTGTCTTAGTCCACCCACACTACAGTATTAAATGCCCTCTAATGGTCAAAGAGGCACATGACTATATGTGGTTAATATGGTTATTCTTATTTAATGGCATCTCCTATGGCTCCAGTAAATTTTTGCAGAAAACACTTTCAAAGTGTTTTCTTCCCTTCACTTTGAAGTGAAGAGAGAGGCTTGATACATGTTCAAGACAGATTTGGACTTTCGAGGCGTTTAATGAAAGACAAACAGTTATTTTCGATTTGGGCATCTTTGGAATACATGTACCTAGCACCTTTGTTTTGAGGGATATTATTAGGATTTAAATATATTAAAACTCTAATTTCTGGAAACAATCAGGAAGTTATAGAATGGATTGTCTAATAGGATTTCCCCTTTTTTCCTATGCTAAATTGACTTTTTGGAGAAACCTAACTTTAAAATCAGGAAAAAAAAAGATGTTGATTTGGGAAAATTGAAAGGAAGCAGCTATTGGTTTTTGGATTAGCTGATTGATGGTGATGATGATGATGTTTTTTTTAACACACTGTGTTATGAAATAAATATCAGAGGTAACCTAATGGCTGTATTTGCAATTACAACATTGTATGGACTAAAAACATTCTCAGCTTCTGAGGCACTCAAGAGTGATGTTTGTAAGTTGTGACTATCTGTATTATATTTGATTTGCGATTGAGATTGTTACATTAATCCATATATTTTGACTTGGTCAACAAACCATGATAATGCAATAGCTTAGTGTGATATGTGAATCCATCTCTATTAGTATTTAAGAAGATGTTGGATAGCCATTTGTCTGAAATGGTATAGGGTTTCCTAACTAGGCAGGGGGTTGGACTAGAAGATCTCCAAGGTCCCTTCCCACTCTGCTATTGTATTGTATTGTATTGTATATGTGCATGTGTGATAGAAAGGGGGGAACTAACATCAAGCAAAAAAAAATTAATTCCCAATCTTTCACAATTTTTACAAGTTTTCATAGTATGATCCATTGTTGTATACCAAGTCCTCATACACATATACACACACACACACACACACACACACACCCTTTATTGATGATGAAAGATTCCAGGTGAATTTTCTGTGACTTTAGAGCTTTTGCAAGAGTCATATTGAATGCTTTTGTACAATTTATTGTTATAGCTAATATTCGGCTCATCAATTAACATGTTAATTTTTGTGGAAAGTAGAAATCATGTGGCAACGGTTACAAAAACCTGTAAGCCCAGGAAATTAAGAAAACATTAGGAAAAAACTCAAACTCTCTATGCCTTTTCATTTTCTGTCATAATAAAGGAAGAAAAAAAACAAGGATTCAAAATTAGTGACCAGCTATCTCAATAGAGTAGAATTCTGATCATTCTTGAAGCATCTTGTCTGACCTAACCTGCCTCTAAAGACTTACAATAAAGTAATATAAATCCATTAGGTCTTTTACGCTATTTCTGTAGGTGCTTTAAATGACCTCAACAGCGACATTTGTTTAATGGAAAAACTAATTTGTCATCACTGGATTTTACTTTCTTATTTCCTGCCATATTTCATAACAATCCCTAGGTATATTATTTTTAGGGTGGATTGATTTACATTTAGCTTTCAAACTAGATAGAATAATTCATTCACAAAGCACTAAATAAATACAAGCTTTCAAAGATGAGATATTGCATAGTTCCTTGTTTCTTTTTTCTTTTCTCCTTAAAACCTGGGGATAATAAGTCTCCCCATGAGTGAAAGATGAAAACACACAATTTGGTTTCTAAACTGACTAATAATTGTGCTTCCTGTGTTGTTATATAAATATCACAATGTGCTTATGTTTTATTATAATTTATAAGAGATTAGCCAATATATCACATCTGGGGCATCCGGTTGCAATGTTCTGTAACTTTTTGATGATGCTTTCTTTAGTGGTCATCTGGATTGGCAGCTTGTACTTTTAATTTGGAAACAGATGTTCCAGCTTAAGTGCCGTAGTCCGTAGGATGTTTCATTCACTTGTGTGTTTCAGCTGTGACCTTGTGTCAAAGAACCTTCCAAGAATATTGTTCATCTCTGCGCTGGAGTTCAGTAAAAAGAACAGGTTTTTATTTCCAGCCAAGAGAAAGTATGGTTATTATTAAAATACGTTACTGATGTTTAACCTTTAGCATTTTTGCTTCCTCCAACAGAGTGCAGGAACTGACTTACTACTTCTTTTCTCCCTTGTAGTTTTCATCTTTGATTCTTAACAATATTACTTCCCCCGTCATTCTAGCCGCAGCCTTTTTTCCCCAGCGTCTTTGTTATTCCGCGACCACCTCTGTGAAAAATGAAAACTAATGGTTGTGATTCGCAAGACTCAGAGGGAAGTTCCTGGCAGTTTATTTTCAGCTGAGAAATATTGAAAAATTGCCTTGTTTTTTCCCCCTCCTGCACCAGGTCTTAGGTTTGACCATTTCTTTGGAGCTAAAAGCCAGCCTGAGAATGAAGTTGTCATATCTTGATTGTACTGAAAAAGCCCTCTTAATGAGAGAGTCGTTTCCTGCCATGTTGAATTTCTGGTTTCTGGGTCTTTTTTTGTATCGCGGAGTGAGAGATGCCGAATTGTTTGTCCCTTGAGGCAATCCCAGTCATCCATGATAAGTGCTGGCACACAACTAAATATAGTCTATAGAGCATATGTTGAGCAACAAAGAATTTCAGGATAAATATGTAGTGGATGTTTTTATTCACTTTGTATAAACACTCCAATCTAGTTTTGTTTTACGGCATACTGTTTACCTGTGAAACAGCATTCATGTCTTAATTGCTGAAAGTTGTTTACAATCCTAGCTATAATGAATTCTATTTTCTAACACCACCTCAAAAAGCCGCTCTGTTCTTTCATATAATT
The DNA here is from genome assembly GCF_009769535.1 of Thamnophis elegans. Lineage (NCBI taxonomy): Eukaryota > Metazoa > Chordata > Lepidosauria > Squamata > Natricidae > Thamnophis > Thamnophis elegans. Next base: position 5,963,309 of record NC_045550.1, read on the forward strand.
CTTCACAGCATATTAAATGAATGTTTTTGTTTGTTATCGTGAACTAATTTCTGTGGTCTGTGGTTTGGTTGGGATCTTATCTCCTTGGGTTCCTCCCAGCTTCTTTGAAACAATTTTTGTGGTCGGTTGCTTTGAAACAACTTTTGAGAAACCATTGTATGCTTTCCAGTCTTAATTCTAGAACATTATCTTTGTATTACAGTATATTCCTTCACTAGCTAAAATACTAGACAATTCAGAATCACTTTTATATTTACTTTTTAATATCTACCCAACTGATACAATTCCTTGAAATGTTGCACATTTTTTTACTTCTATATTACAGAACTTGGTAAGACTTGACTGCTTTGTTTTTTAGTTTTATTTCTGTTTCTTTGTGGTCTTTGTTTTATTATTTATTTAAGTGTTATTTTGGATCATTGGCTGTAATAAAACACAGTATTTCTACAGCTTAAGCATATTCACTGGAAAGAACCTAGACTTTCCACAAAGGTTTCTGCCAATGCTTATGCTATGGAGATGGAGGAAGATGAAAGTAAATGTAAATAAATTATAGATCTGTACATAATATCAAATGCACATCTGCATGAATATTATAAGTCATAAAACAAGAGCTGGAAATCAGGCAAAATTTTGTAAATTATCCCAACAAATTTTATAAACAACAAAGCTATATTAAATCAAGTAGAACCTATCACTACTTATAACTGCTTAATCTTAAATCCCAAAATACCCTAAAAGTTTGAAACCACTCAGGAAAAAATAGTAGACTAGGCCCACAGAAATTGAGATAAAAGCAACTCATTATATTTTGGTTTGAGGTTGCCAAAAAATTTCCCAGTTTTCATAAATAGCAATAGCAGTTAGACTTACATACTGCTTCATAGGGCTTTCAGCCCTCTCTAAGCGGTTTACAGAGTCAGCATATCACCCCCACAGTCTGGGTCCTCATTTCACCCACCTCGGAAGGATGGAAGGCTGAGTCAACCTTGAGCCGGTGAGATTTGAACCGCTGAACTGTAGATAGCAGTCAGCTGAAGTGGCCTTGAAGTACTGCACCCTAACCACTGTGCCACCTCGGCTCTTATCTGTCAGTGTCAAAATGACAAATTTATCAAGAAAAAGTCACGTATAAACTATGGGATTACATTTATGGTAAATTACATTTTGTGTTGTCTTTCACTTACATTAGCTAGTGTCTAAAAACCCTGGTGGTGCAGTGGTTATAATGCAGTACTGCAGGCTAAATTTGCTGATGGCCGACTGACAGCAGTTCGGCTGTTCGATTCTCACCGGCTCAAGGTTGACTCAGCCGTCCATCCTTCTGAGGTTGGTAAAATGAGGAGCCAGATTGTTTGGAGCAATATACTGACTCTGTAAACTGCTTGGAGAGGGCTGTGAAATGATATATAAAATCTAAGTGCTATTGCTATTGCAGAAATTTCAAGAATGCTACTTAGTTCTGTTTACCTGGAAATAAGCCATACTAACCTACAATATAAAAGTTATTTATATTGTAATTATTTTTTTCAACCATTATACTCAATCCCTTCAACATTACAGATCTTCATAAAATCAGTCATTTGGTTAATGCTATTGTTCCTGAAAAGGGGGCCCAAAATAGATCTGTCATATTTTGGGTATCTTAGTAAAGTTTATTTTGTTACTAAAAGAATGTAAAAAGAGAATCTCAATATAAAAAGAGAAAAAAGTTTCTTGCTTTGTGTGAATGCAATTTCATTTTTCGTTTCCATTTTTCAATACCACAGGATGAGAGAGCATTGTACAGGTAGTCCTTGACTTAGGAACAGTTCATTTAGTAACCATTCGAAGTTACAACAGCACTGAACAAGTGCTGTTATGACAGTTCTTCACACTTAAAACCATTGCAGCATTCCCATGATCACAACTCAGACATTTGGCAACTGGTTCATATTTATAACAGTTGCAGTGTCCCGGGGTCATGTGATCAGCTTTTATGACTTTCTGACAAGCAAAGTCAATTGGGAAGCCAGAGTCACTTAAAGGTGTTACTAACTTAAAAATTGCAGTGGTTCCAGTGGTGGGTTTCAAAAAAATTTGGAACCTCTTCTGTAGGTGTGGCCTGCTTTACGGGTCCACTGGTGGAACCTCTTCTAAGCGGTTCGGGAGATTTGACGAACCGGTTCTACCAAATAGGTGCGAACTGGTAAGAACCCACCTATGTATGTATGTATGTATGTATGTATGTATGTATGTATACACACACACACACACACACAACACATATTATAATGCAATATAGTAACCAAGGCTGTTTCAATAAACAGCATAATCTAAACTGGAGGAGGACCATCTGGATCTACAAGAGAACAAGCAATCTAAAAATAAGAAAGCAAAATTAATCAGTAAATGTTGATCAAGTTCTTCAAGTAGATTCTGTGACATCCCGTGGTACATTAATTTATATTTAATTTATATTTTTTGAAGATAGTTTAAGTGCATTCCATAACCCCTTCCAGAGGATATGTTAATCGCCTACATTATGTTGGAGGTGATTTAACAAGTGTATGCTTTTGAACAAAAACAGTGCCATACCTGTACAAAAACTTGATGAATGTTTTGGGTAAATATAAGAGTCCGTGAATTGTTTTAGTGCTTCTTTTGAACCTCAGTTTAAAATGTCTTTATTCTTTCAGCCGTGGTAGGCACAAAGCCTAGAGTTGTAAATGGGCAAAAGTAATTTAGAACACTGATGTTTTATTTATTTATTGTCTTACTTATTTAGATACTTTGGTTTATATGCTACTCCAACCACAAAGAGTAAACAACTAAGGAAAAAACTCATAAGAAAGACAGAAACTGTTAAAACAGAGATAATGATTGGAGGGGGGCGGGAATTGCCATGAATTACAATTGGAAGAGTTTATAGTTTGAACAACATATGGGCCCCTCTTCTTTAGAATTACAAGTGCATTTACAAAGAACATATGTTACCAAGAAATATATTAGTTGTGTTGGTAGAAAGACTTTTTTCCCCCTCTATTATCCTTTTTTTGGTGTTCTTTGTTTTCTGTAATGGCCAATAGATGGTTAACATATATTTCTAAAAAGTCATTGAAATACATTTTAGCAATGAGTTTTTTAAACTTCTTTTTATATTGTCGTGATTAAGTAATTTTTATGTGAAATAAATAAATAGCTACTTGTCTAGGGTAATGTCCAAGCACTTTCAGAAAATTTACATTTTGAAAGACACTGCCGGGGACTAGCAAGGATATGCAATTACTGTATGTAAATCACTTCATTTGTTTCTTAATCTTGCCAAAGACAGAAGAATTACAGTTTCTCTCCCATGTGTATCCTTCTTCGCAGTCAAATACTTGTACTGAAACTGCATGTCCATTTTGATTTCTCTCTATGCTTTTAATGGTATTTAGTACATTTACTAGTATTACTTTTGAGTTATTTTCAGATGGGTATTTAATGTAAAATTCTCTTAGATGAAGTGTTATGTGTCTCTATCTGTTTATGCGGCTTGATGAGTATTTTTTTTTTTTAAATTACAGTGTACTTTTATGAGCACGTTGCATTTTTAGCAGGCTTTAAATCATATGTTCATTATTGCATGGTCTAATCATGGACCTGTCAAACAGATGCAGTTCTAAGCTTGAAAATGGTCCATAATCTACAGCAGGATGCAGATGCCATGAGTTAAATGGTTACGTTTCTTAAAACACTGTACTGGATAACTGCAACTCAGCCAGGCCCTGTTCAAGATTCAAGATTCAAGATTTAATAAATTTATATGCCGCCCAATCCAGAAGGACTCCGGGCGGCTTACATAAAACAATTCTAAAAGAATACTAAAAAATTTAAAATAGAGAGAGAACAAATTAAAAAGACACATCATGCACTCAACCTTAGTGGGGCTGGACCTCGTTCATGAGGTCAACAGCCCCAGGCCTGCTGGAACAGCTAGGTCTTAGTAGACTTTCGGAAGGCCGAGAGAGTGGGGAGGGTCTGGATCTCTGGGGTTAAATCGTTCCATAGGGCCGGGGCAGCTACAGAGAAGGCCCTCCCCCAAGGAGCCACCAGACGACATTGTCTAGTGGACGGCACCCGGAGAAGGCCCACCCTGTGAGATCTTATCGGACCCTGGGAGGTATGTGGCAGAAGATGGTCTCGTAGGTATCCAGGTCCTGTAGGGCTTTAAAGGTGATAACCAGCACCTTGAAGCGTGTTCAGAGACCGATGGGGAGCCAGTGCAGCTCGCGGAGGATGGGTGTAACATGGGTGTATCTCGGTACACCCAGTATCGCTCGCGCGGCTGCATTGTGGACCAATTGTAGTCTCCGAACACTCTTCAGGGGCAGTTCATCATTCATAATTGTTGATATTAGCTTATAAAATTCAAGATAATTCATAGCCAATGAAAATTTCAGCTCCACCATTCTAGTGTCTTTTTTAATAGGAATATATATTGCTGATGTGTCCTTTTTATTAAACGCTTCCGGAAGTTCATGGTTTTTGTAATATGCTGCTTTATGTTTGTTTTTTTGAGACCAAAAGTGTCCGTTCCTCCCCCCCACCAAAGGATTAGTCTGGCATTGGAAATGTTATTAAATTATATTTTTGTGTAAATGTGGATGTTTTTATTGAATTTTTAAATGCTCAGTGATGTAATGAATATGTTATATATTTTATATCCCCTTGAATGTTTTCTTGAAATTTCCTTCGGCACATATCTGGCTTCACTAAGAATACAATACAATAGCAGAGTTGGAAGGGACTTTGGAGGTCTTCTAGTCCAACCCCCTGCCTAGGCAGGAAACCCTATACCATTTCAGACCGATGGCTGTCCAACATCTTCTTAAAGACTTCCAATTTTGGGGCATTCACAACTTCTGGAGGCAAGCTGTTCCACTGATTAATTGTTCTAACTGTCAGGAAATTTCTCTTCATTTCTAAGTTGCTTCTCTCCTTGATTAGTTTTCACCCATTGCTTCTTGGTCTACCCTCAGGTGCCTTGGAGAATAGTTTGACTCCCTCTGGCAACCCCTGAGATATTGGAACACTGCTATCGTGTCTCCCCTAGTCCTTCTTCTCATTAAACTAGACATACCCAGTTCCTGCAACCGTTCTTCATATGTTTTAGTCTCCAGTCCCCTAATCATCTTTGTTCCTCTTCTCTGCACTCTTTCTAGAGTCTCCACATCTTTTTTACATCGTGGCAAACAAAACTGAATGCAGTATTTGAAGTGTGGCCTTACCAAGGCATTGTAAAGTGGTATTAACACTTCTCGTGATTTTGATTCTATCCCTCTGTTTATATAGCCTAGAACTGTGTTGGCTTTTTTGGCAGCTGCTGCACACTGCTGGCTCATATTTAAATGGTTGTCCACTAGTACTCCAAGATCCCTCTCACAGTTACTACTGTTGAGCAAGGTACCACTTATACTGTACCTGTGCATTTCGTTTTTGTTACCTAAATGTAGAACCTTACTCTTTTCACCATTGAATTTCATTTTCTTAGATAATGCCCAATGTTCAAGTTTGTCAAGATCCTTCTGTATCTCAAGCCTGTCTTCTGGAGTGTTGGCTATTCCTGCCAGCTTGGTGTCATCCGCAAATTTGATGAGTTCCCCATTTATTCTCTCATCCAAATCATTGATAAAGATGTTGAAGAATACTGGGCCTAAAACAGAGCCTTATAGTACTCCACTGCATACTTCCCTCCATATAGATGCAGTTCCATTGAGGACTACATGTTGAGTGCGGTTGGTCAACCAGTTACAAATCCATCTGGTGATGATGCTGTCTAACCCACATTCTTGATGATGATCAGAATGATGATAGACTAAATTAATTTGAGTTGTAGTTGTGGATGGGGCTTCCCTCACTTGCCTGGCCTGGTTCCTAACATCACAGACCGATTCCAGTCCACAGACCGGGAGTTGGAAACCCCTGATGTAGACCACGTCCACATATTGGGTGGATGAGTAGATAGATCCGTTAGATTGGGCTGGATATAATTCCCAGAAATTACATCACCAGCTATTCTGCTTGTAACCCAGCAAAGTTTCTGGTGCCTGAAAGTACTGTCTTATAATAAGAATAAGAATAACAAGATAACATTTATTGTCACTTTTTTATGTGCACAATGACATACATTAAAATGAAATTCCAATGGAAGTTTCTCAAAAGAAGGAATAAATACTGTATATCCATACACATATTCTATATATGTGTATGTTTACACACACACACATTAATCACAGTCCATTTTTAATACATAATAGAAAAAAGAATCTTGAGAGTTAAGAAGTTGATTCTACATGGTTCAAAGTTATTAGCAGTTAGCAATAGCAATAGCAATTAGACTTATATACCACTTTATAGGGCTTTCAGCCCTCTCTAAGCAGTTTACAGAGTCAGCATATCGCCCCCAACAATCCGGGTCCTCATTTTACCCACCTCGGAAGGATGGAAGGCTGAGTCAACCCTGAGCCAGTGAGATTTGAACCGCTAAACTGCAGATAGCAGTCAGCTGAAGTAGCCTGCAGTACTGCACTCCACCCACTGCGCCACCTCGGCTCTGTTTGCTATTACAGTTTATTATTAAACCATGTTGGGTTTTGTGCTTTAAAGGGAAAAATGCATTGTACCATGTGAAATAGTCGGTTTTTCCATAGTTTGTAAAAATATTTGTGTCTTTTCCTATGATCAGAGGACTGCCTTCTACAACTACTGGAAGTCTTTGGAGTAAGCAGATGCAGATGTGCCCCTTACACAGCAAAACACTTCCTTTGTTTTCAAATCAAAGCCTCCACTCGTCCTGCAATAACATATTTATACTTTGGGATTTAATAATTTAGAAAGCACTGATGGGCCTATGTAGCCCTTAGCCTGATCAGACAGTAGAGAAACACAAGTTGAGTCTATCCTGTGGTGAGCAAAGGCAAGAAATTCAGACATAGGTCGTGATCGTAAACCTGACATATGTGCGCCCGACAAAAGCGCGCCCACAAAAACGTGGTTAGGGTTAGGGATATAACGTCGTTTTCACGTCCCACTATGTCGTTTGTTGATGGCATGCTTTTGTCGGCGCAGTTTTGTCGGCGCGCATTTGTCGGTGAACCGGTCGTGCTGATGGTAAAACTGAATACATCCTTCCTTTTCTTGTTCTAGTTCAAAGGTATTGGAAAAAGAACTACAAGTATGCAGTCACATTGGTTGCTAATCCTAGTCAATTACTGGAGGCCAGAAGCAATCTTTCTTCATGTAGTTGTTGATCTCCCTTTAATGAGCACTAAAAAGAAGTGAGTAGAGATGGTGGCTCTTGTAATGACAGTGATAAGTACATAGCACTGCTCCTGGCCATGACGTTTACTAGTGATTTTCTTTGGACTGAGACAAATGCATGTTTCATTGAATTATATTACTCTGATGTGGCGAGAAACTTTTTTCACTTTTCATCGCCAAAGAAGCACTTAGGTGTAGGGCAGTACATTACTCTGGTGTAAGTAGAAATTTGGTTTTCTTTTTGGCTGATGCAACACAGCCTCCATTGGGATGTGTGACTTAATTGTATTGCGTTACTCTAGTGTGAGGAGAAAGTTGACTTTATTTTAATTAGAATGACAGTCATCAAGATGCAATTGCGGGTTTTTGCTAAAATGTTTTATCAATTTTTTTGCTCTTGATGAAATTTTTAATTAATGTTTTATTATATCAAGAGGAATGATGGTTAGCAGAATCAATTGCAATTTTGTTACTTAAAAATTATAATCGATAAATACAACGTCATTCTGTATTTTTTGCAAATAAGTGACGGTTGTTGTCTTTTTCTTATTGGATCCCACATGGTTTGATAGTGTAAACTGGCAGAATTTAAGGAAGAAAAAGCTTCAAAATAACTACTTAAGTACCCCTAGTTTTCACAGTCAGCTTTGAAGAACAACATTAGTTTCTTGTACCTAGTCTAAGGCTGCTTCCAGGTGCAAAATGCTTGTACTTTAGTGTTATCAGTCAAAAAAAATTGAAACTTTTTTGTCTTTTGGGAAATTTTCTCTGGGGGAAAAAAATGAAAAAAGCAAAGAAATTAAGTGAAACGTGAACATTACAAGTGGAAGAAGATGTCAAAATTCTTATAGTATTTAGAGAACAATACATGGAGAATAAATGATAAGAAACTTTTGCGGAAGCATAGCTTCAATCTGATCCAGAGGAATATCCACCTGTCCTTTTTCTATTGGCTTCCCGTTGGGTGCGACTTCATTTAATAATCAGGAAAGAAACCACTCAACTCCATTTGTTTGAAATCAAGTGTACTTTTACTAATGATAAACGAACAGTAGCAAAGCTAAGCTGAATCTGGTTAATTAGGCGCGAAAGCAAAGAATATCATGTATACTTCAATCCCCACCTCTTGGCACCCCAGTCCATAGTCCAATTATAATTCACCCAACTGTCAGGTGGGAGATATCGTCAAAAAACATCACCAGGATGGAATGCCGGCGGGAAACTCACTTCCTCCACATGCGCAGTAAGATGGTCAGGTCAGCGTCTAGAATCTTCCTCCAGTACATAATTATTCCCTTCCCAAATACCATGCCCCCCCCCTCCCCGTTTCAATGCAGCAGCAAAGCAGGGACTGACACTTCCTCTGCGTTAGAAAAACGTTAAAATTAAACTGAGAAATCTGGAGCACCATCAATGAATGGCGGGATCGAAAAAGTTAAGATGACACTTGCTCCATTTGTATGCATGCATGTAGCACATCTATGCTTTATGTGCTAATAGCTGCCATTTTTATTTTTGGCCCTACTACCTGCCCATCTTTTGGAGAAGAATCGATCACAGAAAATTCTCTCCATTTATTTATGTAGCATCCTCGTTTGCTATGAATGCAAGGGGATCCCTTCCCATTTTGTGAGAAATAATATCATGAGCTTTCAGTTTTTAAAAGCTTCGTGGCTTAGAATACAGAGGGTTTTTGTACTTCTAAAATGTGGGATTAATTATTAATGAGAATGGGATTCATGCTTTTAGAATCTTCACATTTTGAGCGAAAAATCAATTAATTATTACTATAAATCTCTGTGATTATGCTGCCATTCTATTGCTGGGAAATTGGACATTTAGTACCAGGAAATTGTCCATCTCATTTCAGTCAGAATTCAGTTCTTGGTTGTTGTTTTTTATACTATCAATGTGATGCATAATTGATAACCATCTGTAATAATACCAATATTCTCCATAAAATTGTAATCCTGGTAAGTAGTAGATTCGTAATAGTTGGATCCCTCCCATAAATGCGATTGTATTGCATTTGTTAACTATTAATAGTATATTGTTTCTGGAAGTCTGAAGTTATTTTTTTCTTCTCCTGAGATGTTGTGCTAAAGAAAACAATGAAGATTGTGGCTGCTAGGGAGTGTGCTTTTTGACTTCTGAAAAACACAATGATTATATTCTGTCCTTGGTAGCATATTTAAGCCTTCTTGCTTGCATTATTAAAAGCAGCAAAAAATACTATTCTGAAAATGCCAATATATAATGACCAAGTCACACAAAAAATCATATCCTTGAATATGAATACAATCCCTGCTAACATCAAAATATACCAGTGACTCAGAAGCAATCAGATAAAAATATAGGCTGGATTAAATGTTTTATTTTACACACAGACACACACTCGCACACCACCTTTATTATTTTTTACGAATAACACAAGGCAGCAAACATGTCAGTGAAAACACTTTATTCCTCCTATTTTTTACACAACAACAACCTTGTAAGGTGGTTGGGCTGAGACAAAGTGGCTGGCCCATCTGGCTTTCATGACTAAGGCGGAATTAGAACTCACAATTAGCAATAGCAATAGCAGTTAGACTTATATACCGCTTCATAGGGCTTTCAGCTCTCTCTAAGCGGTTTACAGAGTCAGCATATCGCCCCCACAGTCTGGGTCCTCATTTCACCCACCTCGGAAGGATGGAAGGCTGAGTCAACCTTGAGCCGGTGAGATTAGAACCTCTGAACTGCAGATAACAGTCAGCTGAATTGGCCTGCAGTACTGCACCCTTGCCTGCTGTGCCACCTTGCCTGCTTTCTAGCCTGGTGTCTAAATTGATTGTGATGCATTGAACATTAACAGATGTAGATGAATTTCTTCCGTATGATTGGTGGGAAAATATATGAAATACCCGCCTCACTGCAGTCATTTGGAGCCTATCTTTCATCAAAGATGCAATGGAATTGTTTATTTGACAATATTAGTTGACTTAGTTACAGTGTAGAACACAAAAGACACACCTCTCAGGATCTGGCTACCTGAGAGACTGCCTCCTGCCACTTACCTCCCAATGATCAACAAGATCACACAGATTGGGCCTCCTCCAGGTGCCGTCGACCAGACAATGCCGGCTGGCGACCCCCCGGGGGAGGGCCTTCTCTGTAGCTGCGCCGGCCCTGCGGAACGATCTACCCGTAGAGATCCGGACCCTTACCACTCTCCCGGCCTTCCGTAAAGCCACCAAGACCTGGCTGTTCCGGCAGGCCTGGGGCTGTTGATTAATATCCAGCCCCACTTAGACGGAATGCATGATGTGGAATTTTAATAATTGTACCTTTTATTTTTTATTTTTAAATGTTTCTTTTTACCCTGCCTGTAAGCCGCCCAGAGTCCCAAGGGAGTGGGCGGCATATAAATCTTATTAAACTAAACTAAACATATCTCATCTAGCTTACTTTTTAAATCAGGAAAGGAGATTTTTCCTTTAACCTCTACATAACTTTATGTAGGACTTTTACATAATCCAATGCCACATGCAGTACACTTGTGCTTTATTTTTTAATATGTATCACATATTATAGGTAGAACAGTGAGCCATGGTATCCATCAGAAATACTGTACTAGTGTTTCTTTTCTTACAATATTTAGTTATTTTTAATCAATAAATGATATTTGATGCCTGTTAGCGATGCTTAGTTCCCACTGGAATGTGAAACTCTCTTAATGTGTGCATAATAATTTGTAAGGTTACCTTTAATCCTAGTGCGTCTTTGCTAAGAAATTAAGTTTGCTATGAATTGAATTGTGAATTACAAATGTTTTGATATTCAAATAAGGGAAGTTTGCCAAGCATTTAGGAGGTGTTATGTATGTGGGAATGACCTTGGAAGATAGGCTGAAGAGTTGCTACCAAGGGAACAGTGATGGGATTTAGCTGGGTCGCACCGGTTCAGGCAAACCAGTAGTTGGAAGGACCCGCTGGCCCAGCCCACCCCAACCTGCCCCTCCCAGGAGTCTCCACACATCCCGTTTTGGATGGCAGGTAAGTGCAGGGGCAGCACAGAGGGCCGGGAGGCCAAAAATCGGGCTTTCCAGAAGTCCAAAAGTAGGCCTGTTTCCAGCTTACGGAGGGCCTCTGGAGCCTGGGGAAGGTGAAAACTCTCACCGGCCACTGTGGTGCAGGATGCCGAGCAGGCCACGTCCACCATGGCCACGCCCACCCGCCAGAGAACCAGTTACTAACATTTTAGAATCCCACCACTTTTAGGGAATGATCAGAAGGGAGAGACGGCATAGCCCACAGCTGAATAGAAGGCAGACCAAGAGGCTCAGGAGAGACCTTCCCTAGGTCCTCGGGCTCTGACAGCAAGAGAATTATATTTTCAGACTTGCAAGATGAATGTCAACCTTACCAGATAGACTAGATAAGAAACACAACCAGCTAGGCTAATTCTTCTTTATTGTAAAGCTACATAAACAGAATCTTGCCAGGCTAAAAGTACAGTTCTCCCGCCATCAATTTTATAGCCTGAGAAATTAGGAAGACTCCTTCTCCTGAACCACCCTATGCAGCTGTGGGTTACGCTATCTCTTATCTGACCGCTGGCTTGGCAGCATTTCTTCCACTCGTTTCCCAAGGTCATTTCTTACATATCATTACAGAAGACAACAAGGAGCAAGATGCAAGTAATAGCAATAGCAATAGCAGTTAGACTTATATACCGCTTCATAGGGATTTCAGCCCTCTCTAAGCGGTTTACAGAGTCAGCATATTGCCCCCAACAACAATCCGGGTCCTCATTTTACCCACCTCGGAAGGATGGAAGGCTGAGTCAACCCTGAGTCGGTGAGATTTGAACAGCCGAACTGCAGAACTGCAGTCAGCTGAAGTAGCCTGCAGTGCTGCATTTAACCACTGCGCCACCTCGGCTCTTTTGGAAGGAAGGAATGCTCAGTAAATTGCTTTTCAGCCTTATAAACTAGAATCAGGCATTTATTTTCTAAAAATTCTTTTAAAAATTCTTTTCAGAATTTTGAGTTTGGGTGATAACACCTTTTTTCTCTGGAGCTGAAATTAGAGAAGAGACTTATTTCTGCAAAATGACTGCTTGCCAATCTTTTTGCAAGTATTAATTTAAAAACCCTAAATACTTTTGTAATATAAATATCTAATTAGGTGATCAGGTACTGTATCAAATATGCAATTGCTGTATACACAACATTTAGGTCACATTTCTCTTGCTACTACTTTCTCATCTTGGAAGGTATATGTTTTCACTGAATCACAAGTAAGATAGTTTTACCTAGTGAAATGTTAATGTGTTTGATATAGGATTGCTTGAAATCTGATGTTGGTCCAAGGCCTTTTTTTGTTCGTTGTTTTAACTTTTCCAACTTGCCTGGTATAACCTTCCCAATTTCCATTACCGTCCCTACCAAAAAAGGTAGACATGTACACGGAAGTTAGCTAAGATTGCCCCTGGCGTATAATAAAGTATGATGTTAATTTAGAATATCCTTTGAATATTGTTAGACCCAAGGTGAAGGGAGCAGCAAACAAATGTAATACATAAACGTGACCCGACAAAAGCGCGCCCGAGAACAGCGCGCCCGCAAAACCGCGGCGATAAAACCGCGACATCGATAGCGCGCCCACAAAGGCGCGCCGACAAAAGTGCACCGACAGAAGCGCCATTACAATTAAGGTAAGGGTCGGTGAACCGGTTAAGTTAAGGGTTAGGTTTAGGGTTAGGTTCAGGGTTAGGTTTAGGGTTAGGTTTAGGGTTACCTTTAGGGTTAGTTTTAGAGCGCGCTTCTGTCGGCACGCTGTTGTCAGCACGCTTCTGTGTTCATTCTTCAGCACGATTTCAAACTCGCGCTTTTGTCCCTGCGGTTTTGTCAGCGCGCTTTTGTCGGTGAACCATACATAAATATTTTTTTGTTCATGATATTAAAATTTATTGTAGCTGCCCAAAGCCAGTGGACTTTAAATCCCTCTATATGATTGAAATACTTTTCAGAAATTGCATTCAAAAGTCTTAAGAAACTTGTGTTGTGCATTTGAGTTTCTTCAAAAATATATCAAGAAAATACTTAACAAGTATAAAAGGATATGAACTGGAAGCTACAAGAAAGACAAATAGAACAAAAGATAGCCCACTCCCGGGCTACCTGGGAATTATTATTATTTTTTTAAATTTTTAAATGATCCAAAATATATGTTAATGAATTATTAAGTGGGAAAACACATTCAGTGTTCTAATAACTTGATCAAGGCTATAAAGATTATCTAGTTTCACATCCATCCGTGCGGATTGTAATTTTAACTATGTAAGATGTTATGTGGTTAAACATTTTCAAAGTTGAACTCAGCTGGTGACTTCAATCATGATGATGATGCTATCCTTTGTCAAGTCCGACTCTTGGCAATTCTACAGGCCAGGTCTGTCCACATCTTCCAATCTTGCACTCTTTCTTTAAGTTTTTCTCTGCTCCTCACTTTGACAGTGAGCTGCTCGCTTTGACAGCCACTGAGTTCTTACAGTCTAGGGTTTTTTTTTGTCTGTTATAGGGTTTCTGGTTTGAGCAGGGGGTTGGAATAGAAGACCTCCAAAGTCCCTTCCAACTACGTTGTTCTGTTTTCCTGCTAACTCTTCCAAATATAATTGCTTTCTGTATTGAATTCTCCTGCATGGCATTAACTGAGATGCAGTTTCGTGATTTTTGCCTTGTTAGGGGCATCTGGTGTTATGCACTCCAGTACTTGTTAGTCACCTTTGCTGTCCAAGGAGGTGACATGATTACTATGTTTATCAAGCTATCTTGTCACCAGTAGAGAAGTGTTCTGCCATAACTTAAGCTTATTTTTTTTTTAAAAAAAAGAAATACTGCTTTGTCTAGCCAACATGATAGTGCCTGCAGTTTCTCATGAGCCGAGGTGGGCGCAGTGGTTAGGGTGCAGTACTGCAGGCCACTTCAGCTGACTGTTATCTGCAGTTCAGCGGTTCTAATCTCACCGGCTCATGGTTGACTCAGCCTTCCATCCTTCCGAGGTGGGTAAAATGAGGACCCAGACTGTTGGGGTGATATGCTGACTCTGTAAACCACTTAGAGAGGGCTGAAAGCCCTATGAAGCGGTATATAAGTCTAACTGCTATTGCTATTAACCAGGTCCAACACTATACACCTTCAGATCCTAGAAAAGTTCTACATGCTGCCATCTGTAGTTACATACAGCCACTTATAATTAACTGACTAGGTCACAGCCACACGTCTCAGTAGATGCAAATAAGACTTCAGTATAAAAATTACCTTACAAAGAAGTGTGTATTTTGGTAGCAAAAGTGCTTATGTATTCAATAGGTTATCTAGATGCTATGAATAGAAGCAAGAAGAAGAAAAGAGGCCGCCTTTTATCTGTTTTGTCTCTTTAATATTCAGGAGTTTAGGACCCTCCTGTGTTCAGTTGTGTGTGGTTTTTTTTACAAATGAAATCTTTCATAAGAGAAGTCAAACCTTTATATGTATAGGAAGATGTAACTGTTACAGTAATTCTGCTTCTTTCAAAAAGTTAAGTCCTGTACCTCTTTGCATTTCGTTGGGTTCACTACTGAGTAGGTGGCTGATGGATTATGTACGTGCATATGTGAGGTTCTTGTTCCCGATTCATTTCTCTCTGTCCATGTGGCAATGCATTTTGTAAAACAGATATGTTTACTAGCGCTGTACCTTCATTAATGATCAGCAATCTAAAACACTAGCCAAGCATTAATTCCAAATTCCATCTTTTAGATACATAAAATCCAAAACCATAGAGAGAGAGAGTGTTACAGCTCATATTTTGAGACTATATGGGTATGTGTGGGTAGTAATTATGCAAATTCCAATGAAGGCACCAAAAGTCCCAAACAATTCAATTTCTAGTTACGTAACTCAAGGGCTAAAAGCACTGAAGATACATCACATAAATAGAAGGGTTCACCGACAAATGCGCGCTCGACAAAAGTGTGCCGACGAAACTGCGGTGAGAAAACTGCGAGTTCGAAAGCGCACCGACGAATGAGCGCAGAAGCGCGCCAACAACAGAGCTCTGACAAAAGCACGCTCTAAACCTTACCCTTACCTTAACCCTAATCACGCTTCTGTCGGTGCGCCTTTGTGGGCGCGCTGTCGATGTCACTATTTTATCGGCGCGCTGTTGTCGGGCACGCATTTGTTGGGTCACGAAATAGAAGTAGCCCCTGAAGACGTTTTCAGTGTAGATTTATTGTTTTATCAAGGGCCAACAATCTACAATTCTGTTCTTGTTTCAGGATTCAAAGTGGCGTAATGCACTTGGACTACTGTGAATTTCCATAAGTTCTCGTGGGATTGCTTTATCCTTTGATTCAGAAAGTAGTGCAAAACTAAAACACAGTAGCGCAATGGCACTTGTGGACAAACATAAAGTCAAGAGACAGCGATTGGACAGAATTTGTGAAGGTAAGCCTTGATGTAACCTTTGTTTCTAATTAAATATTCATAACATCTACAGAATATTTTCCACTCATTAAGTTATGTTGAACTTGATAGAAAGTAAGTGCAGCAATCATGGCTTTATTAAACAACAACACGAACAGAGTGCTTCATCCCAGTTACATCTTTGCATCTAATAGCTGCATTTAGTTAGTGTAATTAATGTATGCTCTCTCGCTCTCTCCCATGCACGCACATTTTTTATCTGAAAAGAAGACAATCCTGAATTTAAGATGACAAATCTCAAAAAGGAAGAGTAGACAGAGACATATTATAACAATGGACAAATATTCTGGACTTTGCCCAGCTTTCTCACTTTTTTATTGCACTGTTACAGCTCTAATTCTACCAGATCCCTTTCAATAGATATGCATTTGTGATAAACTTATGTAGCCAAATATAAATATCTTTTAGAAACCATTCTCTAAAAAAGGGCAGGGCTAGGACAAAATAATACATTTATATTAATTAAATTAATGTGATGATTAAACTTAATTGCCTGTAAAATAAGGTACTTCATTTATAAAATTTATTGACACTTGAGTTGAATGTACCAGCCATTTCTTCTCACGAACAGATTACTCCTCCGCACAGGAGTATGCGGTACGCACACTTTCTTCTCTTTGTCAAGTAGAAATAACAATGGCCAAAGAAAGAACAACAAAGATGGATTTGGACTAACGAGGGTGGTATGCCTGCCCAGAAGGGATAGAAAGAGGCAGTAAAAGGACATGCTATATAGAGATGAGCAACAGAAGGCTCTACCTGAAGAGAGAAAGAAGGAGAAGTCCTACTTAGGAATCACAGACTGCAGAAATATCTGTAGCGTGACCCGACAAATGTGCGCTAGTCAAATGCGCGCCGACAAAACCGCGACGTCAAAAGCCCAGTTAGGGTGGATGGGTTATAAGGTTATTTTCGCGTCCCAGTATTGTTTGTTGATGGCGCATGATTTTGACGTCACGGTTTTGTCGCCACGGTTTTGTCGGCGCGCATTTGACTGGAACGAATTTGTCGGTGAACCATCTGTAGAGATTTTAGGGCATGGAATAATGAAATGAGCATTTTGCCATTAGGGGGCAAGCTCCACCTTTGTTGTATATGTGTTGCAATGTTGCGTGCATGTACAAAAAGGATGGACCTTGCATTGTGACAATGCAGTGTGCATTTAGATATCTTGACCGAAGCATTAGATACTGCGGATACCTCTGCACAAGGACTATATTCGCGGGATAAGCACCCTGTCAACAATTAGTGACTGAACTTCAGGATAATCTTCAAAACTATTCATGATTTTTAGCAGCAGTGTCTTTGGCCATATGTCAATATCTCTGTCAATAGCTAATGTCTCTCAATATCCATTATCTCTTTTTCTTACACCTTCCTCTGTTCATTTCACATGATTATTTGGGGACCAATGTCTCATTTGCTTTTGGGTAAACAGGCTAAGTAATTTTTCGCAAAGACTAGCAAGCAATACCTGGGAAAAACATTGTACTTGTTTTGTCCAGTGTTAATTTTAGCATTACTCCAGGGATAAGCTAATAACTGCATTTGGTTTAGCCTTCTGAAATTCTGAATCTTTTTACATGAATTGGTTTGAAAGCACAGAGCTCCAACTCTCAATTCCACAGTTGCAATAGTGACTCAGTAATCCATGGCATTTGAGAATGAATGTTTAATAAATGTTTGAATGTTTAATAAATTTATATGCCGCCCAATCCCGAAGGACTCCGGGCAGCTTACATAAAAAACAGTTAAAAGAATACTAAAAAGTTTAAAAAGTGGAAGACAAGGCAGTTAAAAGATACAACATGCACTCAACCTTAGTAGGGCCGGACCTCATACAAGAGGTCAACAGCCCAGCCTGCCGGAAAAGCCAGGTCTTAATAGACTTTCGGAAGGCCGCGAGAGTGGGGAGGGTCCAGATCTCTGGGGGTAGATCGTTCCATAGGGACAGAGCAGCTACAGAGAAGGCCCTTCCCCCGAGGAGCCGCCAAACGACATCTCTGTCTGCCTTAAATGCTTGAAATCTTACTATGTTATCAAACTTGCAATATATTGGCCTATATGCTCCAGAGATGTCAAGAAAGAACACTAAATTTCATCACAAAGGAATCATTTAAATATTTCATATTTCATATATATTTAGGTACCATGTCGTTGTCTCATGAAGACACTTGGGATGGGTTTTTTTTTTCCATTCACTGGCGCTACTACAAATGGATATTACCCCCTCAGGATTCAGGACTTATGAATATGGGGTTCAAATCCCAAAGAGTACAGTAGGACATGTGTTGTTGATTTTATACAAAAAATGTTTCCATTGTGCATTCAGATGTTTATGCTGCTTTTCACTACAGCTGTTTATTTATTTATTTATTAAATTAAGTAATAAATGTTTTCCACCATATGCCATATCCGGTCTTAAAAAGGATAGAGTGGCTGCTTATTCTTTCTTTCACCCCTTCATTTCATTTAACTAGCTCCTCCCCTGTTTCAGTTATGTGATTTTGGGGCACTCACAGTTAGGAACAGCAAGAACAAGAATAAAAAATAAAACAAAATAAAAACCGTATTGAATCAGATTACAGATTAACTCATTGTACATACGTAGCCAATCTCATTGTACCCATGTTGTACACTGACCATAAAGGTTTGAATTTGAATTAAAACCTTAAATAAGCAGCAGCAAAATTGCAACTTGCGTATTACAAGTGATGCGGGCTCCATGCTACAGCCAGATGCCCAGGCATAATATCAAAACCCTGACCTCAGAACCTTTTGAAAGGCCAGCAGATACTCTTCCTTACCCCCATCAGGTGATATCCTTTAATACAGCTGGCTGTATTAATGCTGGCTGGGGAATTCTGGGAGTTGAAGTCCAGACATCTTCAAGTAGCCAAGGTTGAGGAACACTGCTTTAATATATAGAATCCATAACATGCCTCTTCTGCTGGACCTCATGGGATGGGCAGATGTAACCAAGGAGATGCAATCCCTCAAATAACCCAGTCTGTGTCTTGTATGACTTTATAAGTCATTACCAACATCTCAAGTTGATCTCAGAAGCAGAGTGGCAAGCAGTGCAGCTTGTAGAGCAAGGGCATAACAAAGAGTGCGCATAATTGCCCACACCGCTGCATTTTTCACTAGTTGCAGCTCTTCAAGGACATCCTCAAGTACTGTGTGTTACAATAATCAATTTGTGAAGTGACCAAGGCATTCAGTGTCTTAATATCTCAAGATTCCAGTTGAAGTTTTTCTGGTATGTTTTTGCCAAAGGGAATTGAAGGTTGATGAGTTCCCCTCCCCTCTCGACTTGTATGGCTGTATGACTCTTGTGTATTTTAATTCTGTGTATTGTGTTTGTATCCCCTTTTCCCCTTTCGAGTTGTTCGCCACTCTGAGTCCCTCCCGGAGAAGGGCGGCATACAAATAAACTAAATCTAATCTAATCTAATTCTTGTTCCCCTTCCTGTAGACTCTAAACAATCTCCTCCCATTGCTTTTAAAAGTTATGAATTGTACAACCATCAAAATGTAGTGAAGTGAAGGATTATTTCTCGCATGTGGGCCACTTCGTTGACACCAATATAACTGGGGAAGCGATAAAGGGAAATACAGCTCAAACTCATAGCAAGGGTGTGTGTGTTGGGTTGGGAAACGGGGGGGGGGGGAGGAGTGGGGTCTTTGTTTCATCATGTAACACAGAAAAATGTAAAAGTCATTGCATCTGTCAGTTTAATTAACCCAGTCAAAAGTGAGTTAATCTTCTCCAGAGCAGAGTGAAAGTATGCATCCTTTGTAATCTCTTCCAAAAGAAATGCTGACAACTGCCAGAACTGTGTGGCGCACGAGAGAGAAGAGCTGTGCTCTTCTCATCAAAATGCCATAAATATGCAGGTGTAGTGGTCTATCTCCTTTCTAAAGCAGACTTTGAACCTGACTTAAAAGGATTCTATCAGGCAGCTTTAGATTTTTCAAAAGCCACCCTTCCAGTTTGAAGTTCGCTATCAGATATGGTTGCTAAGTATACAAGAAACTTACAAGGATCAGAGGACAACCCTACTAACAGAACATTAGCTACAATTGAAGTTTAGACTATTTTATTCTGAACAATAGATTTTCGAGTCTTTCTCTCTCGTGGGTTTTTTTTTTCAATTACAAAAATACTTTTTCTCTGTCCTGTAATGGTGCTGTTTACATAAAGCCAGAGAAACATTTGTTGTTTGCCAACTACATTTGCAATTTGAATTTCTAAACGCATTTGCTGCCTGTCATATACCATCCAACATGCTTTTACAACGGCTATTAAAATATGGCAATGGCAGATTATGATCACATGCAGTTAATAAGTACTTTAAGGGTGTTTTTTTTCTAGCTAAGGTTCATGGGATTTCCCATTCATCTCAAGCATTTCTGCCGGCTGATTTTCTCAAATGGTGATGACTGCTTAACTATCAAAAGATAAGGATTTTTTTTAACTTGTAATGTATATCTGAATGATTTAAAGTATGATGTAGAATAATGATAATGGGAGAGATAAGAAAAACACTCATCATTGAGTTATTTCTAAATATTAGAGTGGGTTACAAGAAGTTACTAGAGTAAATCTGTGTATCTTATACAGTACTTAATGTTCCGCTTTTAATATTCAGTATATTTTGCACTATGCCAGGAGAAAAAATGTCTGTTTGCTTTTGTATTATTGTAAGACTCAGAATACATATCATAAAACAATTTCCACAGAGGACTTAGTAATAATCCGGGAGATAGGATCGGTATTTAGTATAACAGCTAAAACCAAAATGTGACAACCAATGACTTTGTTGCTTAGTGTTCCTATCCTATTCACTTTATTTGACATAGAAAAGACCATGATTTTTGCTATGCATGGAAAGTACTATAATAATTATTAAGATTTAAATAATGGAATAAGCAAGTACAGTAATTCATTGTTCTTGTAAAAAATAGGGCTTGCCGAAGTAGTGACATGGATTCCTTTTATTGATTTATTTTTTCAAGTAATGGAGGCAAACTGGGGATAAAGTGAGTTTCTGCTAAAGTATTGCCATTTAGAAGGCTATAAATGATCATAAATAGGTTATAAAATGATCATAAATTCTGCTTGATCTGACCAAATTTAATCACATTGATCATTCTGGCCAATCATAGCTGTATGTTATTAGTTTCCATCCATGGAAGAAAGAATAGATTACCTATTTCTATACAAACTCTTGTGATTGTAATACTGTGGCTTTTGGCACCTGCTCTCGAATTATCTCTGGATTTTTTTCTAGATTATCTCTGGATCCTAAAAAGAAAAAAATGTAGATAGTATCAGGAAGTAGCACTATGGAGTTATAGTTGTCCTCTGCTACGCAAAGTAATTTCTATGAGAATGAGGGCCATAGCAGCTAACCAGAGGTGGGTTCCTACCAGTTTGCACCTATTCGGTAGAACCAGTTCGTCAAATCTACCGAACCGGTTAGAAGAGGTTCCACCAGTGGACCCGGAAAGCAGGCCACACCTACAGAA
Source organism: Thamnophis elegans (assembly GCF_009769535.1). NCBI lineage: Eukaryota > Metazoa > Chordata > Lepidosauria > Squamata > Natricidae > Thamnophis > Thamnophis elegans. Next base: position 5,984,643 of record NC_045550.1, read on the forward strand.
GAGGTTCCAAAATTTTTTGAAACCCACCACTGGTCCTTGGATATGATTATTCTACACTATCATGCTCCTATTTATAAAACTCAGTGCCTCTGTAAAAGGTAAGGATGACTACTGCGTTTGTGGTGCAATCAGAACATTGCGTGTGTTGAAGTTGTTTTAACGCAAACCAAAGATGCCTTTTAAAAAACAAGTTGACATCATATTCTTATGCATGCCAGTGCTGTGTGTGAGGTAATTTAAGGTGGTTCTGACAAGTGTCGTCGGCATCTTCATATCCGGTCACATGGGTGGCAAGCCACTCCCATCCAGTCACATGGGCGGCAAGCCACTCCCACAAAGGAGGCCACACCCACAGAGTAGGTTCGAATAATTTTTGAAACCCACCACTGCAGCTAACTCACCAATAGTTAAATCATTTATACTCTGTTCCTGGCTGAGATATCCCTGAACACCGGACAGCTGAGGAAATGACTTTCTTCTATAAGTTCTCAGTTCTAGAACCCATGTCCTTGGGTTCTAGAACTGAGAACTTATGTTATAGAAGAAAAACGTTGTTGAGCTCTCAAATTTTTCTTTTAGTCAGGAAGAAAGTGAAATGGTCCCCATTGGCTTTTGATTGTACACCCAATAAGATACAATTTCAGTCCTGCTCAAAGATTGTGGCAACACCAGCTTCACCAGTTGGAGCTTACTGGAAACAGTTCAGCTAGGACTTACCCTGGAATTATAAAGAATTCCAAGGAACAGATTCCTTCAATCCATTTCCATGTAAAAATAGATAACGGCAATTGCATAATTTTCCAAGGTAGCAGATATCACTTAGATGCCATCATAAGTAAATCACATCAGAATAGTTCTTAAAAGAATTATCTGGTTTATTCTTCATACTCAAGAAGAATAAGAATTGAAAGGCAGTGTTGAAGCTCAAGGTGAAAACAAGTTAATTAAACAATAAAGATCCAAGATGGGGAGATCCTGAAACTAATGGGTGAAGCTATTTTGCCAGATAATATATTGTATGAGGAGTTCTTCTGGAAACCTGCCTTCATTTTCCCACCTCAACAGTGCACTAAAGATTTCTAAGGTGCCTTATAACACCAGTTTCATGGCTTTTCACTTTGATCTTGGCTTCATATGCTTCTAACTAGTGAACTGATCCAGGACCAATGATGTAAATCATGGGACGTCAACCTGGTCCCTACCGCGCACTAGTGGGCGTTTCGGGATTCCAGGTGGGCGGTAGGGACTTCAGAGGTTAAAACCTCCTTTTGAGTGAGTGGACAAGCGCGAGCACACACATCAATAAACCAACGTGCGCGTGCACACAAACAAGCAAACACGTGGGAAGAGGAAGGGGAGGAGTGGAAACTGATAGCAGGGACAGGCAGATAAGTTTTGTTATCTTATAAAATAAAGCGGAGCAGAGCAGTTGCAAAATAGGAGAAAGAAAAGTTATAGGCAGGAGAGAATTGTTGTTGGCTAATAATAATAAATGGGCTAACTAGCTCAGCCTTATTTTTGTACATTGCCCTAAGGAAGGTAAAAAAAAAAAGAGATAAAAAGGAAAAGATAAAAAAAAAATTAACAAAAAAAGGGAAGAAAAATAGAGAAAAGGGGATAAAATAAAGGAGGGAGAGTAGGCAGTGTTTAGTCTGGCTCATAAACTAAGTTTTGTTATCTTATAAAATAAAAGAAAGAAATAAGTAAAGGAAGAAGAAGGAGAAAATAAAAAAAGGGAAAAAGAGATCCTTGATATAGTGAAATACTATAAGAAAGGTAAGGAAGAAGAAGGCAGGAAAAGGAATTTTGTTTTGATGGTGACACTTAATAAAAATTGGCACCTAATACAGCATTGTTTTTGGTGTTTGTAATAAAGGGGAAAAGAGCAGGGAAAAAAGCACTGTGTGGAGTGCAGATCAAAACATAAGAGTAAAAGGAGTTGTTAAATTGTGAAACAAATTTAGAACCCATGTCTGAAAAAAAGAAATATGCTCCTGTTCCGCACTTGCACAAAAACTGCTGGGCGGTAAGGAAATTTTTCCATCAAGAAAGATCCATTAGTGGGCGGTAAGTAGAAAAAGGTTGACTACCACTGATGTAAATGCATGCCATCTGGACAACCATTTTATCAGAGCCTCCACAGTTCAGAGCGTTATATAGTATACCACAAACAACACGACACTTTCATGATTCACAGATTCTCACAGTGAATTGGACCATGGGTTCAATCTCTCCATTCAAATGAATACTAAAAAGCAGGGATTATGAACAGCATTGAGACTTAAACACTCTTTTTTTTTTGGGGGGGGGGGGGGGCAAAATGTCAAATGCCTATGATTTAGATTAGTATGAAAGAAATCCTAAAGAGAGTGTTCCTAATATTTCCGAAAGTGGCACACATCCTCGGGATGATATTTATATCCATAAATCAAGGACTCCATGGACTTAACTTTTTTTTACAGCTCCGGAAATTTTCTTCGCTTCATAGATAATCACATTGTCTATAGAATTCCCAAGTATAAATCAAAAGTAACTGAAAGTCTGAACTGGTGGCTGATAACACAAACACAGTGTAGGTAAATATTTCCCAAGTATTTCACAGATTTCAGCCTGTCAGGCTAGGAAGCACAATTTCAGAACATATAATCTACAAGATTTCTGATATAAGTTCATGCTCCATATTTGACTAAGAGCAACTAAACGTATTAGAATGCTACAGGAAGAGAGAGCATATTCAGATGCACATAAACAGAATATTGACAGGAATATGCATAAATTTATAGTGTACTCTTGTTCTGGGACTTCAAATAGAATCTGCTTGTCTTATGAATTGCGGTGTAATCTGTCTCTCATTGATTTGATGGAATAAACCAAGGACTCGTTTAGAATATGTAGCTTGATTGGCTGAGCCAACAGCACTTATTTTGGAAGTAGATTGAACTGGATGATTTGTTGCCAATTATAATCATTTTTTTTAAAAAAAAATAAGTTAGCTTTATTTTTAAATTCACTGTATTGAAAAGACAACATTGTTTGGAAAAACAGGAGTACTTAAAACAAAATAAAAACAGATTTAGAGATAATTAATACATTTTGTCAGGATATTTGATATTCATTCATTTAACAATTTTTGTTAAAATGTAGATAAATGTGAGACTGGATTGTTTTTGTAGAATGGAGTAGCTGAAAAAGTTATGTAGATTACTTTTATTGATTCTACTATTATTTCAAGTAGTGGAAACAAACTTTCAGGAGGAAGTGAGTTTCTGCCAAAGTATTGCCATTTAGAAAGAATATTCCATAAATAATCATTAGAGAGCACTCTGCTGAAACTCTTCAAATTTAATCAGAAGCCTTAAATTACCTCCCCCCCCCTCCCACTTTGGCCACTGTAGCAAATCATAACTGTATTTTATTAGTTTCCATCCATTGCATCTTTATTGTAATTATATGAAAGATACATTAAAATTTAATTAGTGATTTGTCTGTCGCAATAGCACTATTTTGTAATTTTATTGTAGATCAGCTTTAAATGTGTGTACACTAATCTAGCCAGAATAAAGTTAAGTTAAGTTTAATAAACTTATATGCCGCCCAATCCCGAAGGACTCCGGGCGGCTTACATAAAAGACAATTTAAAAAGTACTAAAAAGTTTAAAAAGTAAAGAAAACAAAGCAGGTTAAAACACAACACACTCAACCGTAGTGGGGCTGGACCTCATTCAAGAGGTCAACAGCCCCAGGCCTTCCGGAAAAGCCAGGTCTTAATAGACTTTTTGAAGGCCGCGAGAGTGGGGAGGGTCCGGATCTCAGGTGGTAGATCGTTCCACAGGGCCGGAGCAGCTACAGAGAAGGCTCTCCCCCGAGGAGCCACCAAACGACATTGTCTAGTTGACGGACCCCGGAGAAGGCCCACCCTGTGAGATCTTATCGGTCGCTGGGAGGTATGTGGCAGAAGACGGTCCCGTAAAGTAAGATTTAACTTTAATTTGTATGGTAGTTTTTCATAAACAAAACATTACAGTTCATCTATATTTTCTATTGTATTCAAGAAACAATAAAGGTATTGTTTTAGACAGTTCTTACAGGTAGTTCTCTACTTACAACAGTTCATTTAGTGAACGTTCAAACCTTTTCAACGGCACTGAAAAAACTTGACTTACGATCGTGTTGCAGCTTGTGATCAAAATTCAGATGCTTGGAAACTGATTCATTTTTATGACCAATGCAATCATTGTTCTGCGGTCGTATGATCCTCTTTTGCAACCTTCTGACAAGCAAAGTCAATGGGGAAGTCAGATTCACTTAACAACCGTGTTACTAAGCTAATAACTGCAGTGATTCACTTAACAAGTGTGGCAAGAAAGGTGGTAAAATGGGGCAAAATTCCCTTAACAAATTTCTTGTTTAGCAACAGAAATTTTTGGCTCAATTGTGTCATAGGTTGAGGACTACCTGTACTATGTCAAGGACATGGTAATCTGCATCCACATTCTGAAATATATTTTCTTTACTTTGTTGGTATTTTTAAAATGGTTGCTATGATCTTCTGAAATGTTCACCAAGATTTGCCAAGATGAAATTTCTTCGTTGCTTTACAGTGTGAATGTGTGTTCTACCTCAAAATTGAAATAATGGAAATAGCAATAGCAGTTAGACTTATATACCGCTTTATAAGGCTTTCAGCCCTCTCTAAGCGGTTTACAGAGTCAGCATATTGCCCCCACAGTCTGGGTCCTCATTTCACCCACCTCGGAAGGATGGAAGGCTGAGTCAACCTTGAGCCGGTGAGATTAGAACCGCTGAACTGCAGATAACAGTCAGCTGAAGTGGCCTGCAGTACTGCACCCTAACCACTGCGCCACTGCGGGAGGGGGAGAGGGAGAGAGACTGTTCTTCCAAATTTGTAAAATCAAGACTTTGCAATAGCAATAGCAGTAGACTTATATACCGCTTCATAGGGCTTTCAGCCCTCTCTAAGCGGTTTACAGAGAGTCAGCATATTGCCCCCAACAATCTGGGTCCTCATTTTACCCACCTCGGAAGGATGGAAGGCTGAGTCAACCCTGAGCCGGTGAGATTTGAACCGCTGAACTGCTGATCTAGCAGTAGCCTGCAGTGCTGCATTTAACCACTGCGCCACTGCCCTCTTTCTCGAACCTTCATATAAATTCCAAATTAAATCTCAGCAGATTCCTTTCCTAGATGATGGAGGGATTGGAGAATTATGAGGACAATGTAATAATTGGAGTGGTTAGTTTAAAACTGACTTCTCTTTTTCGTTGCTTTTCGCTCCTTATCCCCAGTAATATATGACATCGATAAAGCATTGTACTGATGCCCAGCTTGTTTTAAGCATGATTGATTTATATACTCCTGTATCTTGCTTCTTGGGATCAGCACACCTGGGCTTATTTAATGCCCCCATAGCTGTTTGTTGTGGATTAGCATTTCATCAGGATGGATTAAGATTGAATTGACATGAAGCTCCCATACTCTCCACCATCTCTCCTTTTATTGCCAGGGATTTTTTTTTTCCTCGAGGTATAATTTTAAATAAAATCTTATGCCTTGTGATGCGTAAAGCCTGCCTTTGTGTGTTTGTATGTAAAATAGCACGTAGTGGCCGTGATCTGTGGTAGAAAATATATTAAAGATGTGTGTAGGGGCTGATGCAGTTGCATCCATCAGGCTAAAATAGTGTCACATGGAACAAAAGCTTTAGAGTTTTATTTAGCCTTTAATCCTCACACAGTGTTTGTGTATTTGTCCATGTGAGCTAGCCATTGCAGGCAGGAAGGGATAAATCTGGATTAAGCAGAGCAACTCCTTTCTGCGTCTGAATTATACAGAAAAGACCTTTCCATTCTACTTATTTTGAGCGAGGCTGAGTTACAGTTAGACGTTTCTTGTTTGGCGACTGAAGTTTCGAAGAATAAATAATTCAGGCAGCACTTTGAAATCGTAAACCACCTGCTGGATTATTTCCTAAAGCCCAGAAAGATTCAGATACAGGGCTTCTGGGGTTTTGTTTTGGTTTAGTTTTTCTTTTTTGCATTTGTTTATGTGTGTAACCGGAGATTTTACAGGAGAGCATTCCTGTCCTTCTTAAAAGCTAAATATTGCTGAATGCCAGTTCCAAGCAGACATATTGGCCGCTCTCAGAGCTGGGATGCTGCAGGATGGGACGAAGGCTGCTGGGAGAACGACGCTACGTTTGAATGCCAGAGACCTCCAGGGAGAAGGAATTCACTAACCTATGGTGGTGAGGGATTTTGGTGTGAGCAGCCGAGCTGTAAACCACATGATATCATCTTGCAAGGAGGTACAGACTTGAAACAAGACTTGTATCGATATCCGGAGCCACATTTCCCGCAGGGTTCCTTTTGGAGAGGTTCCATTCCTGATTTTACGTATTACGACAGACAGCCTGCGATGTCTGCACGGAGTTCCTTGCCACCTCAGGATTACTACAGTGATCCTTCTTTAGCTACTAGATCACCTAGAGATTCATGCTACTACAGAGATCACATGACTAACAGACCTCCATCGAATTATGGCATACCTGGTGGTAGATTGGCTTGGGACCAGATGCAAGCACGGTCACCTGTACCGCATGAAGGCAGCCAGGTATACAGAGATCCTGTGATCAAGATGGTTCCCGAAGCACAGAGGATTCGAAATAGAGATCCTTCTCTAACAAGGTATGGTGTCGAACCCCCTGCGTCCAGATGCAGAGGAGAACCTTCTGTATTTCCTTATCGACAAGCTTATAATGACGTAATAGAGAGATCTGTGGATTCTGCAGCCAGTAAACAAGTTGCTCCAACATGTTTGGTGGTGGATCCAAATTCAGCTGCAGGCTCTGATGGAAACGTAATGCTGCCTGCCACTTCTGTAAGCCGTGGCCATGGACCAGGCAGAGACAATTTCGGTACAAAAGTCCCTTACGATGGCTATGAAGCAACAATGACACCTTCCCAAATGCAGATGCCTGCATCTTTTCCAGGACAGGACATTAAAAGGAATGTGGATCCAGAATATTTAGCCATGATGCGTTCTGAAGGAATATCAGAAAGCACTCTCGGTGCATTGTTGCAACAAGGATTTGATTCTCCAAGCTTGCTAGCAATGATGGAGGACAATGACATAAAATCGGTGGCTCCCAATCTAGGGCAGGCAAGAGTACTTTCCCGAATTGTTCATAGCTACAAAGTAGAAATGCAACTCCAGAGGCAGTCTAGGAAAAATGCTGCCATTCGCCCCAGAAACAGGTCAAATAGTTTTAGTCACCGAAGCGAATTGCTCCAGAATGAGTATGGGACCCACCCTTTCACCAACCCTGTGGTGGATGGTGCAACAGCATATCAGTCGCCAACTGCTTCAATGCAACCCCAGTCTCCAAGAATAGCAGAATTGACTCGCCGTCCGTCTAGTGCCCCGACACAACATCTTTTGGAAACCGCAACAGGGGTTTCTCCTCAAGTCACTCCTTTTCTTCCCAGTTCTGGATATACTGCTTTGGGCCCATACAATATGCATATTCGACAAGCAACTGGCTATTCTTCCCCCTCTGCGATTCCTATGAATACGCTGCAAGCCAGTCCGCACGCAAATTCCAAAATAGCCTATTCAACCACATACACCGTACCCATGGAACTGATGAAAAGAAATCCATTGTCCTCCCCTGCTCACAGCCCTCACAACAGCCCTCAGATTCTTCGAAAGCAAGGAGTCCAATTGGAACCCAATCTGGCTCCAGCGGGACCGAGTTTTCCAGGGCATCATTCGCCATGTCAAAGATCTACAAGGCGTACAGGTCCACCTGTCATCATCTCCACCATGACATCTCCTGAACCAAGTAACTATTTTAAAATATACTGCTTTGTTGAATTCATTAGGATTGTTATATTAATGCTTTTATTTTTTAAAAAAAAATGTTCCAATGAGGTTAGAACAAATTTAGAGTATTTAGAGTATTTATTAATACTTATAGGCCGCCCTTTTCCCTGAGGGGACTCATGTATAATCTGTTGCATCAAGATGAGCAGCATTAATCTATAATATACATACTTAGGCACATTCTTCTGTATAGTAAATAACTCCAATGTTGGAAGTCATTGTTAAGATTCAGTTTATGTGTTATTTACAAATTAAAGAGGCAAATATCAAAGTCTTTATTATGTCATGAATCTTGCCTTTTCTCTTACTTGCAATGTTTGTAAGATTAGATAATTTGCCTTCTGCTTTTATTTTTTGAGTGATTTTGTTTAATTACTATGAGCTCAGGGATATTTCTTTTTTAAAAAAAAATTATTAATTTCATATATACATTCACAATTATATGATCTCGTAACTGTTATTAATAATATGTATTTATAACAATTTAGCTCAGGGATATTTCTAAGGAACGGATGAGAATATTTATTAAGTTTTCCATGCTGGGTCTTGTTTAGCCAGTGTTCTTCCTTTCTAAAATAATCTTTCCTAAACAAAACTTGGTTGATTTCTGTTGAAAATATCCACCACTATAGAAGTAATTAACAAAACAAATCTGTATACATCTAAATCCAAGTGCCAATTGTCAGAGTGCTTGGCGTGTTAATGAAGAGTACCTATCCTGGTAACTTTCTAAGGTTGACGAAGCTGAACAAATTACTGTCCTTCTGCAAAGGAGCATATCCTTAAGTAAGACGTGCTCAGTAAATCCCAATAAAAGCTGTGACAGTCACTGAAATTGTAGGAATCAAAATTAGAAAATGTATTTCCTCCTTTGAGAAGACAGGCTGGCAAAAATTAGTTTGTGCCTGGGCTATATACTATACACATCTCTTGGTGGGGGGGTCCTTCTGAATTAAGTGGGGTTCACATTAACTAAATGTGCCCCACAATTAATTAGCATAGAGCCTTGGGAAAAAAAAGATTGCTTCTTTTCCCTAAATAAATAATAAAGAAAAATAGTGAGCACCATCAAATCCCTGAAATGTATTTCAGTCCCATGAATTTTAGGGATATATCTTTTAACACTATTTTACTGTATTTTAAAGTGCTCGCTCTGAGCTGGATGGTGTCCCCACTATATCAGTTCCAAGCATTAAAATAATGCCTCTTTTTGTAAAGCAGCTTTATTTCAACAAGGCAACCAATACAATTAACAAAAGGCAGGATTAACTGCCTCTTCTATTTTAAAATATAAATTGTTCAAGTTATATTTTTGGAAATAATACATATAACTTATATAGTTGAGAGCACTGTGTTTAAGTATATATTAGGGACCAATTTAGCTTCTATTCTTTACAATTAAATAGTAAGGAAAAAGCTTGTATTGAGAAACGTAACACTATAATATTAATACCGAAGTGGTTATTTTTCTAGTCCTGCTGCTTATTTTGGTAGAATGAAAACTTCTGATTAGGATTGAAGTGAAAACAGCTGGGTCTCACTGCAGTTTTTGAAGGATCTTCAAGAATTGTTTTGGTAAAATTGTATGCATATGAAGACATTTTTCAACTTGTGAGGAGGGGAAGTTTGTTTTAAAGATCAATACAGTGTCAAATAGCCAGTGGTTTTTTAAATATTTAGTGCTGTCTCAAACAATGAAAATAACACAAAAATTAAACAACTTCCCAGTAGGCTCCGAGACCGCCTACTGCCGCATACCTCCCAACGGCCGATAAGATCGCACAGGGTGGGCCTTCTCCAGGTGCCGTCAACCAGACAAGGTCGGCTGGCGGTGCCCCGGGGGAGGGCCTTCTCTGTAACCGCTCCGACCCTATGGAATGAACTACCCCCAGAGATCCGGACCCTGCCCATTCTCATGGCCTTCCGAAAAGCTATTAAGATCTGGCTATTCCGGCAGGCCTGGGGCTGTTGACCTCATGTCTGAGGTCCAGCCCCGACCAGATTGGGTGTATGATGTGGTTTTTAATTCTGTTTTCCTCTGTTTTTTTTTAAATTCTATATTTTTTAAAAATTACTTTCTGTAAGCCGCCCGGAGTCCTTCGGGATTGGGCGGCCTATAAATTTATTAAATACTAATACTAAATATAGTCCTGCTGTAACTAATAACATGTCCCAGCATCAGGCAGATATTTTTCCACGGAAATTTCGTATTCTTGGAATGGTGGCAAACATTTATGCCATACATGATGGAAATGATTTCCCCATATCGTCTCTGCCCTGAAAACAAAGGGCCCTAGTATAATACTAAAAGTACGTGTACCTTAGAAAATTTTGCTGCCTTTCTTCATATTAAACTATGCAATCCATCTTTATATGGTGGGGTAGACAATGGCTGTCTTTGTTTTTGAAACTCTTTGCCTGCTAGAAGACAATATGTATACTACAGTTCGATGTGGATCAGCGTCCTTCTTCAGGCAAACATTCTTTCTCTACAACCAATTGATTTGCATGAGGATGACATTTGTTGCTCCAGTAATTTCATCTGATAATGGCCAGCTTGCAAAGCGGATCTCAAAACATATTCCTTAATTATGTGTTGCTAAGCAACGAGAGGGTTTGGTCATAATCACAGAAAGATTATCTTTCTATTGAAGTCTCTGAAAAGGTTTAGCTGAAGTAGGACCTTCAGCTAAAATTTGTTACTGTTCTTGTTTTGTTCTGCTTTATTTCTCATCTAAAACAACGAACAGAGGTATTTCCCCCCTCTCCTTAAAATGTATATTTAATTTAAGGGCTTAAGCAACGGTCTACTATGAAATAGGTGAAATGAGAATTCCAGGATCATTTAATTACAAAGAAATGTATGTGTTGATGCAAATCCATTCTTAACCAATATAATTAAATAGTAATTTGTTATATATAATGCATGTAAATACAATCACATATTTAAACTGACTGGTCAAGGGTAAAGCATTCATATTTTGTGATACATTTTCTTAAAGGGATGTGTTATGGACATTTTTATTTTTTTTACCCATGCACTTAATAATCTCTATTGACTTTAGAGGGTCTTGCTTCTAAGTAAACATGATTAAGATTAAACTGCTAATAAGTATAGATGCTTGCTATTAAATTTCAGTAATTCTTCTTCGACTGAACTGTTGTATAAAGACCATTAATTGAGTGTTTGTTTAATTGCAATAGATGAAGCTGGATATATAAATATTTTTAATATTGTTGCTTTATTTTTTTAATTGGTATCTAAATTACGCTTAAGTAGTACAATGGAGTAAGCTCCATTAAACATATGACACTCATTTATGAGTTAAGAAAGTATAGCATAGTTATAATAAAAAGTAATGGATTGGATTCAGAATACTGATTCCAGAATAAACGAACATCCTGGAAGAGGCTCTTTCTGAAGAAAGAGGAAGATAAAATTTTCATCTGTACTTCTGTGTCCTCTCCTGACTTGTTCTAACCAGAGGTGTCAAACTTATGGGCCAGATGCGTTACGCGCTGGCCCCACCCACCCCCCGGTTTAGCAAAGGGAGGAACTCCCAATACGTCACGTGATGACGGAAGTTTGACACCCCTGTTCTAGAGCAATTACCAAACCACTAGTTGAGTTGAGTTGAGTTTATTGGTCTTGTATGCCGCCCACTCCCGAAGGACTCCGGGCAGCTTACAATAAACAAGGGAAGGGGATAAATAAACAAAAACAACACTTTAAAATACGCAACATTCACAGTTACCGTGGGGCTGGATATTTCACAAGCCCCCCCGGCCTGCTGGAGCAGCCAGGACTTGGTGGCTTTGCGGAAGGCCAGGAGGGTAGTAAGGGTCCGGATCTCCATGGGGAGATCATTCCAGAGGGCTGGAGCTGCAACAGAGAAGGTTCTCCCCCGGGGAGTCGCCAGCCGACATTGGCTGGCAGATGGAATCCGGAGGAGACCTAACCTGTGAGATCTAACCGGTCTCTGGGAGATAATCGGCAGGAGGTGGTCTCTCAGGTACCCAGGTCCGATGCTATGTAGGGCTTTATAGGTAACGACCAGCACCTTGAAGCGGGTCCAGAGACTAATGGGTAGCCAGTGCAGCTCGCGGAGGATAGGTGTGACGTGGGTGTACCTGGATGCACCCACAATCGCTCGCGCGGCTGTGTTCTGAACTAACTGAAGTCTTCGAAGGCTCTTTAAGGGCAGCCCCATGTGGAGCACGTTACAGTGGTGGACACAAGTTGTTATAAAACAAAGATTAGGGGGAAAAACACTATGACTTCTAACTTAGTATGCATTGTATGTCCATAATATTTACAAAGAATGGTTAAAAACCAAAAAAAACTAAAGGGCTTTTGACATGGGAAATCAACAGATGGTAGGGAGTAGGTAGGAAATGAAAAAAAAAAGTTCATTTACATATAATTTTTTTTTTACCGATATCAAGATTTCCTGAATCATTTTGTACCTAAGTGATTGAAACTCAGTGTTGTGGAACATATAATTTCGAAAATGATTTTACTTGCATTTCTAAATTCAAAACAAATGCCAAAGTGGCAAACAATTAAATAACAATTTCCAATGAACCAATTTATGCTTTAAGTTATTCCTTTCTTGTGTTTATCGCTAGGGGTATTATTGTTGTAAAGCGTGAGATAAGGATAAACAGTGCCAAGATGTTCCCATATCATTTTCCCCATTTTATTAAAACTGTAAGACGTTAAAAGGTCATAAATCCTTTAATATTCCATGAGTGGCATCTGTGGCTTGTTTACTGTTGTCAAGACCTTGGCAGCCAATTTTAACTTAACCAGAAACAACCTTCTTCAATATTTACTGAATATTTAACAAAAATTACTGAAAGTAGAAGTGCAAAGTTACAGAGATCTCATCAGGTAGATCCCTTTGAAATCCAATTTATTTTTTGGTTGAAAAAACAAGAGGCTTTTTCATTGTTAAGTTTGTTCCTCTTATCCAGCCATCATAGAAAGAAGGCCAGGGCAAACTTTGTATGTAATAGTAGGACACAGCTGTTCTTTGGTTTTATAGCCTCATTTGCAATATTATTTAATTTTGCCATTACTTCATTGTCTCATATTTCATCTCAGTTTTCCTGATGACTTTCTCATGATTCAGTTCACACGATTCAGAAACGTTAGAATCAGAAGTAGAATATAGTGAAGTTTGTACTTTTAAAATGTTGTTTGATTGATTGATTGATCCTGATCTTCCAAACACTACAATCCTAGGTTGTTGTGGTGTTAAGTCTGTGTTTATTTCTGTGGTTTAAAGGGAAGCATTGATTCCCCTCTTAGGTTCATCTCAGCCTAGGAAATTGACTTTGATTTATTTTGGAAAGTTCTAGCGCTAAAAAAAAATATACACAAAAGAAATCACCATGGCTAAGTTGGATGGCATATACAGGAAATGCTTTAGATCCCAAGATGCCAATCTGCATGCCCCCTATTCAGTTCTTGAGCAGATCTTGAGGTCAGAATTTTAAAAATATTACAGTAACGTTGATGAATTTATCTTGCACAATTCCATACTGCTAGTCTAATCAATAGCGGGAACATAAAGAATCACAATGCCCTTAATGTTGGACAAGAGGACTCTTGAAAATTGACTTTCAATTGGCTTAACTACAAAAGAAATAAAAAGGATAAGACCTATGATATTAATGAGTGTCAATAAATTTTTTTTAGTTGATAATTTTTTTTTATTTTAAACGCATAAACACCTCAACAAAAACAAACACATAACTTAAAAACAACATAGGAACAATAAGTTCCATCGTATATCATACCGCAGTTCCGAATCGGTTTCTTTGCAGTTAAGTGTTTTCCCTACTATACATTTCTATCTTTCATTCATAATCTCCTTATTCGTTATCCATTTTTGTGTACATTTCTTTATTTATTTAAACTTAGCTACTTACGACCAAATATTATTTACCTATATTATGCTTTATATTTTTACTGTCATTTATTCTCTTACATACAGTTATAGATATACATTCACATAACTATTCTTTTTCTTTGCCATTCTTATATTATTATTATTCCATTTGAAAAGTTATAAGGTATAGTTTAAAATGCTTTGTTTACCATCCTTCGCACCTGCTATGACACCACCTTGTTTTCTCTTTCTTTTCTTTTCTCCCTCCCTTCCTCTCTACTTCCTTCCTTCCTCCTCTCCATCCCCTTTTTCCTTCCCTTACCTCTCCCCTACTCCTACCCTTTTTCTTCTCCTTCCTACCTTCTCTCCTTCTCTTTCTTTCTCTTCCTTCCTCCTCTTTTTATTTTTCTCTCCCACCCACCTTCCCTTACCTCTTTCTTCTTCGAGTGTCAATGAATTTTAGCTGTTATTAAATTATCAAGTTATCTCTAATTATGAAGCTAAGGGTAAGAAAACCAGGCCAATAGTAGCCTTGTAGTAGGCTTTTCATTCTTTTCATTTCTTTCCTCCAAAACTTTCTCCAAAACAAACAAAATGAGGTGATGCCGAGAAATCCATTACAAAACATTCCTTGCTGCTTTACTTCTCTCTTCTCTAACTCCCGTATAGCTTCATTTCTGACCTTCGTGTTTCACCTTTTCCATCAGCAACAAAACGGTGGGAGATCTTGAATCTCTCAGCTAAATAGTCTTATCAAGAAAGAATTACTCAGTGCATATTATCCTAGCTGATCATTTAGTAATGATCTTGCAAGCATGGCAATTTGGAATTTTCTGGTCCTTTGCAGAAACTAGTGATTCCAAAGAATGGTATGATTTTCAGGTATAATGAGGAACAGTTTTCATTGCAAATTCTGTTGCTTGAAAGTTCTGAGCAAATAGGTAGAAAGAGTTTGGAATGTCCGCATATATGTGTGTGACCTTTCTTGAAAAGGGACGTCATTTTGGTTCATTTCACTAAAAATTTGCCATTTCCAAACTAGAAAGATCTCTGGCCTTAATTCTCAAACTCTGCTATATTTCTAATGAGGACTGCCTGGATACTGGTTCCTTTGCCAAGTAATTCTCTCTGAAAATGTAAAAGATTAACCTTGCTAACCCATCACTGATAACTGTTTTAATGCTTTCATTCCAAGCTTATAGCTGCCACAATTTCAGGCTTTGGCTGAAAAAAAAAATACAAAAGAGTCAGGATAGTCATGAACTTAGACTAAAATAATTTTATTTTATTTTATTTATTAGACTTATATACCGCTTCATAGGGCTTTCAGCCCTCTCTAAGCGGTTTACAATTTTTTTTTAGCAAATTGAGTCAGCAACTTGCCCCCACAGTCCGGGTCCTCATTTCACCCACCTCGGAAGGATGGAAAGCTGAGTCGACCTTGAGCCGGTGAGATTTGAACCGCTGAACTGCAGATCACAGTCAGCTAAAGTGGCCTGCAGTACTGCACCACAGAATGAATTTACAACATTTGGCAATCCCATGAGTTGACTGCCTTTAAAACTGCCTTGAGACACTTCAGAATGGGAGGAGAGATGCCATTTTTTTTAAAAAAAAGATCTCCAAGTTTCCTAAAATCTACATAACTAGATGACTTAAAGGTGGCTTCAAAAGTTTTTGTTCTCTCATATGCCTTGGAAAAATAGAGGGAATGGGAAAAAAATGGATCTCAAATGTCACCGCAATTCAGTCATAATCACTATTACCAATCCGGTGTTGTCCAGACATGTTGGAATATACAGTATGTACTATATTGTGTTTTAATTAAACATACCTTAAGAACTTCAAGTTGGGTTAAACACATCTTAATTAATTAATGGTCTAAAATAGTGTATTTTTTTCCTAGATTAAGGGTTGCATCCAGTGGCGTGCAGTCAGGGAGGCAGGGGAGGCACAGCCTCCCTCCAATCCAACTTTGTGTGTGTGTGTGTTTGTTTGTTTGTTTGAGAGTGAGTGAGTGAGAGAGGGAAGAGGGTAGGAGAGATAGTCCAATCTAGCTTCTGTCTCTCTGTGTGTGTGTGTGTGTGTGTTTGAGAGAGGGGTGGAGAGAGGGAGGAAGGAAGGGAAGGGAGAAGAAAAAGAAAGAAGGAAACTTCTTTCGCAAAGGAGAAAAACAAATGTTGCTTTAAATAGGAACTGAGCATGCCTGGCTGTGGAATTCTGGGAGTTGAAGTCCACAAGTCTAAAAAAATTTGAAATCCACCACTGTGTCAGTGCCTCACCAGCCATAAATCTCACCGCACATCCCTGGTTGCATCAGATCTTTAAGGGGTATGATGGACGTTTCCACCTCTGATTTAGATTATTAGAGTGCACTTATGGGCTGTAATCATGTAAGTCTAACCAGAATTGAGTAACAATGACTAAATGTTATTGATGATTGGAAACCTCTTATTGATCGACTTTTTGTGATAAATTTAAAATATGGTTATGATGAATGGTTTCAAGAGTAGAATGAAAATAATAGACTATGTAGAAAATGTAACCAATGCTGTAAGATGTTATATTTATACTTATAACTGCTATCAAAGAAAATTAGAATTCACTTCTTTATGATTCTTTTTTCCCTTTTCTTTGATTTCTCTACACCTTTGTCTTTTCAATTTTCTTCCTTCTCACCTTTTTTCATTCTCAACATTAGTTATCATTAGTTGATAAGAGCCGAGGTGGCGCAGTGGTTAGAGTGCAGCACTGCAGGCTACTTCCGCTGACTGCAGTTTGGCTGTTCAAATCTCACCGGCTCAAGGTTGACTCAGCCTTCCATCCTTCCGAGGTGGGTAAAATGAGGACCCGGATTGTTGTTGGGGGCGATATGCTGACTCTGTAAACCGCTTAGAGAGCGCTGAAAGCCCTATGAAGCGGTATATAAGTCTAACTGCTATTGCTATTGATATTTTGTATTAAAATTATAATATTTTATTTTTAAAAACCAAAATCTACGTAGGCTTACATCTAAGCCTAGGTAGCATTGCCTTACATCTCTCCTGGCACTAATCAAGCTTAATCTTTCGCAGCCTAGTTTTCAATTCAAATAAAAACTAGATATCTTTGGTTCATCGTGACTATTATTAATCTTGATGTAGGCATAACAGGATGTCACCTTAATTTTACCAAGAAAGTGTATGGCAAATTATGTAGGGAAGAAGGAAGACCCAAATCAGCCCATGGCTTAATATAAAACTCTTAGCAAGTTTCAGAGAAGGCAGTATTATGTCTATATTAGGTTTTGGAGTGTTATTTAATTTGCACATTGTCGTGACAGAGTATAACCCATAGGAGCCTCTTGTTCATCTAGATAGGGATTATGTTTGCTATATCCTAAAGCAGAAAAGTGGGAAATGACAATACAGCTTAAAAAAATTCAAACGTGAATGGGTTTTTACCATTTACAAAGGCTGCTAGTGTTGGGAACAAAAAAACATGCATAATTTCATCCTTACAAAACATGAATTTTAGAAGCATAGCAAATATCAGCTCCTTGAATTACTTATTTTATCTTCTGGGTGTAAAAATGGCTTCACAAATAAAAACAGCAATACATATAGAATGTCTGTAACACTTAGGAAGACTACTAAAAGAGCAAAATACTTCTTTGTCACTAGTTATCCGCTTTTCTTGACTGTGGAGGTTTTTGTAATACATGAGGATATAAATAGGATGTTGCTGAGAGGTGATGAATTACACGAGTGATCTGTCATTAAATCATGGAAGTGGGAGGTTGACTCCCATCCTGCTTTTGTTTTAACAGACTTGGCAATTAATTATTAACTCTAATTCTTCACAGATATTTTCATACAAATCAAAGACAGTCATTCAAATTCCATGTATTCCTCCATTAATTCCTCCATTTTATAGATAATTAGCAATCTCTGCTTATATTAGATACATATTATGATTTGATGGCTCTTTTCAAAGTCAAGTGGTAACAGAGGTGGGTTGCTCCCAGTTTGGCCTGGTTCGGCTGAACCTGTAGTGGCGGCGGCGGGAGGCTCTACCTGGACGCTTCTGCACATGCGCAGAAGCGTTGCGCACACGAGCAGGAACAAACCAATTAGCAAACCACCTCTGAACTGGTAGTTCAATAACTGATTCATACTTTTATATCTCCTGTTTTCTATTTAGTAGTCTTACTTGATTTTTATGTGGTCCTTGTGGTACATGTCTAAAGCCGTATTATTTGAAGTAGATGTTGCAAACAAAGAAAAATAAATATTAGTTCATTTACTGATTCCCCCCTGTGTGGCAACTGAGGAACAGAGAGATGGCTGCAGCCAGGTTCAGTTCAAAGTTGACATTGTGTTTGTGTTTCTCTTAACTACTCTTAGCCTTAGAGTGACTAAGTGATAAATAGAATTTCTTCTTTCTCTTGTCTATCCCTACTTTAAAACGTTTGGATAAATCACTTTAGGTAGAAGTGGGTCCTTTTCCACAGTTTTTTAATATTTAGGTTTTACTTCAAATGTAATGAACATCTTTCAATGAAACTGAGCCGAGGTGGCGCAGTGGTTAGGGTGGAGTACTGCAGGCCACTTCAGCTGACTGTTATCTGCAGTTCAGCGGTTCAAATCTCACCGGCTCAAGGTTGACTCAGCCTTCCATCCTTCCGAGGTGGGTGAAATGAGGACCCAGACTGTGGGGGCGATATGCTGACTCTGTAAACCTCTTAGAGAGGGCTGAAAGCCCTATGAAGCGGTATATAAGTCTAACTGCTATTGCTAAACTGGGTGAATCCATAGTCTACATCCAAGAAAACTATATGAGTATTTGCTACTTAATTGTATTCTTTCAGCATGTTGCTCATGTTCCAAGAGTATATCATCTAACAAGAATTTCTGTTGCGCTCACACATCTGACTGACAATGAATAAAATCCTTTTGTAATAATACAGGTAGTCCTCAACTTACAACCACAATTGAGCCCAAAATATCTGTAGCTAAGCAAGATTGTTAAGTGAGTTTTTCTCTATTTTACCACCTTTCTTGCCACAATTAATAAGTGAATCACTGCAGTTGAGAAGTTAGTAATATCGTTGTTAAGTGAATCTAGCTTCTCCATTGACTTTAGCAATAGCAATAGCAGTTAGACTTATATACCGCTTCATAGGGCTTTCAGCCCTCTCTAAGCGGTTTACAGAGTCAGCATATTGCCCCCAACAATCCGGGTCCTCATTTTACCCACCTCGGAAGGATGGAAGGCTGAGTCAACCTTGAGCCGGTGAGATTTGAACAGCCGAACTGCAGTCAGCTGAAGTAGCCTGCAGTGCTGCACTCTAACCACTGCGCCACCTTGGCTCTTCCTTGTCAGAAGGTCGCAAAAGGTATCACATGACCCCGGCACACTGCAACTGTCATAAATATGAGTCAATTACCAAGCACCTGAATTTTGATCATGTGAACCATGGGGATCCTGCAATGATCATAAGTGTGAGAAACAGTCATAAGTCACTTTTTTAGTGCCATTATAACTTTGAACAGTCGCTAAATGAAGTGTTGTAAGTCAAGGACTACTTCTAGTTGTATCTGCATACGTTGGGGAATTCTGGTTTACCACTCATGAGCTGAATGCTTATGCAACCTGTTATTCTTCTTGGTTTCTCTTTGCAGCACAATAACATATTCGCTAGAAATTGAAATCTTAATGAGGTATTTAACCAAGATTCCTAGCTTGATGTTTCCACACAAGCTAGGAGAATAAAACCTGATTTGTAGTCATGATTAAGATATAAAGAAGGTCTGTTTTGACACTGTTAGTATTTTAATTCCTAGTTTGTTGAATGTTCCCAATATTACAAAAGAAAATTTTCTGGAATTCTGGTTTACAAGGACATATGAATAAAGTTCATCTCAGATATTACAGCTATGAACTCATAGAATATTAATGTATGGCATTAGACTCATGGAGAAAAGCTGTGTGGTTACTAAGAGTAGAAAACAATTTGATGGTACATAATCAATTAAAAATGAGATTAGTTGCTTTAAACTAAGGTTGTCAGAGGTAACTGGTTCTTGCTGTAACCTAGAAATAGGGTATAATATTTGAAATAAAATTCCTACTGTAGAATTAGCGATCAGTTTGTTTCTGTGAAAATGGAAGGAACAGATTGGCAGAGGTTTGTTTGTTTTTTAACTTGAACAGATGTTTCAAGTGACATCTAGGGCAGCCGATGCTTAATTATTGCACTGACGCATTAGAATAAAGGTCATAAAACTTCTATTAACTTTTGTAGCTGTAGTTAATCTTTTCCTATTCCATATACGAGCAGCATAACCCAAATAACTTAATGAGTTACATTCTAGACCAGACCTGCACAAGTTATCGAACAAAAAGGACCACATTGATAAATTAACAACTCTTTTTTAAAAAAACATTAGCAAGCCACACAAAGCTGCTTGGTGGGCCACATGCTGGACAGGCCTATTCTAGACTAAATTTTAAAAAAAATGTTCTTTTAAAAGAAAAATAGGTATCATTGATTTCAATGTGGTAGAGAACTGTTGTGGCCCGGCAGGAGCCGTTGGCCACCAGGTGGCGGCAGAGCATTGGCTCAGAGGAAGTGTTCAGGGAAACACTTGGGAGTTGTTGCAGGATGCACCCCGTCGAAGGGTTACTCGACGGAAGGAACAACTGAGTACTTACAGGAGACGATTGCGAGCAGCTGTTGCTCATTGGGATCCTCTCCTGAGTATAAAGAGACTGCTGGTGCCATGCCCTGGTTGCAGAAGTCAGCGTTCTGTTCTAGTGATTGTTCTTCTTCACGTTCACAAACCGAGAGAAGCCAACTTGGATAAGTGGGTTGAGATAAGAGAAGCCGGGTTTGCATTGTGGTGTGAGTTATAGGACTTTCTGCCGGAGCTATTATCTTTGTTTATTTGGGCTTGCAGCCAACAAGAGCTTGGACTGATTAAAAGAAACCTTTTTAATTACGTGGCTTTTGGCTTTCATTCCTGGACGGAGAAGGGGGGTCAGAACAGAGAACTATGACAAAATCATCTGTTTTATTCTTCCTGTATGGCTGCCTTCTTCCTTTTCTTCTTCCTCTTTAGTATCACTGAAAAGTTGGGGTTAAACATTCTGACAGTCTATTATAGATGATGAATAAAGAACTAGCATGCTGTTCTTGTCTTAAACCTTTGAGAGCCTAAGAGTTTCCTTTTAAAATTAATACAAGCTTGCTTTTTCCTGGAAGGTGACAAACAACCCACCAATGTGGTCTGTTTGTTCTCAATTTTTCATCAGCAATACCAATGGTTGTTGTTCTTGGCTGTTTTCATTGAGACATCTTATGAGTCTTTGAATTGTCTTCATGTTAAAAGAAATAGGAGCAAATTTTGCTGGTAATTTAGTCAGAAAAATAGTTTCCCAGCTGGTACGAAGAAAACTGAAGTCCAGAAGAAGCTGCTTTTCATACGTTGTAATGAGAGATTTTGCCTCATGTTATTGGCACTAAGTGTAGAATTCATTAGTGAAGGGAAATTTGACTGTTCTCTCATTGTTATGAAGAGGTCTGCATTTGCTTTCTGTTGAAAAAGAAGCTAAATTCAGTGTACACATTTAATTGGTGTTGCACAAAATCAATAAATAAAATATTAATATGCATTAACGTCAGCCGACGTTTCCCCTCTCAAGAACAGTAATTCCACGAGGCTATCCTGTATTAGGAAAGAGGAACTGGAGTTGAATCAAGATTTCTTTTGATGGATACCTTGAAGCTCAAAATCTTTTTAAATTTCTTTGTGCAATATTCGTGCTACCAGATCTTCTAATTAAGGCAATCTCAGGCCTCGGAAAATATTAGTCACCTTCGTTTTCAAAGTGATCAACGTCTTACTCGCCCACCCTCATGGCCTTCAGAAAAGCTGTTAAAACCTGGCTGTTCCAGCGGGCCTGGGGCTGTTGACCTTATTATGTAGGGTCCATTTGAATGTATGCGTGTTGGAGAATTTTAATCTTTATTTTTATTTTATTTTGTTTGTTTTTCTTTCTCGTTCTGTGTAAGCCGCCCGGAGTCCTCCGGGATTGGGCGGCCTACAAATCTAATAAATTAAATTAAATTATTTCTAGGAAAAGGAATCAAGAATGTTGAAGAGTTTATAGACCTGTCAAATTGCACATATTGCATTTAAGGCTACTGAATATTTAGGATGAAGCCAGCAATGGTAGAAAGTATTTGGGAAAACAAATTTCTATATGAGCATCAACTTGGCAAATAATTGCTTTATTCGTGAGATTTTTTATCCCATCTTTCCTTCAGGATCTTAAGTAATATGCCACTTATTTCTTCCTCCCATTTTTTTCCTTCAGCAATTATGTCTAGTTGGATACAAAGAGAATGACTCACCCAATTACTTCCTGTGAATAAGAATGCTCTTGAACTTGGATCTCTATGGTGCCTTGACCCATCTTAATCATTACTCCATCCTGGTTTTAGCACATGCACAGGAGTCAAGGTTTCTTTTTTGAAAGTAGAGAGAACAACTGATGTGGATATTATGTTAATCACAAAATTTCTCCAATCAGGCACATTGGCTAGGATTGTAACATCTGTATATGGTTACTACGGAAACTTTCCCGGAAGCCCCTATTAA